>NW_007733321.1:67878-86959 GCF_000696425.1 Galeopterus variegatus | reverse complement strand
CACAATATGAGCGAATGTCGAAATCATCATGCTGAGTGAAAGAACCATCAGATACCAGACATCACTGGTAGTGACAGGAAAACTTCTTTATCTTAATTACGGTGATGGTTCCAAGGGAGTAAACACTTATTAAAATTCATCAAACTGGATGCTTTAAATATGTGCAGTTTATTGTATATAAACAGACCTCAATATTAGTTTAAAAATTCAGTACATTTTCTAGATCACACAAAGAAAAAAGAAGACATTCCTTTAAAACAATCTGATCTTCAAAATAAAAGGAAGAGCAGGAGCAAGGCCATCGTAAGTGCAAACCAGCAGAAAGTCTGTCTGCAAGACCAGTTACTCCATACCCGGTGACAGGTGCTGGAGCACACGCAGGGTTCTCAGTGTGGAACTACAGTTCCTCAGTCTGCAGCAACCTGCTAAGTTTTGCATCAGCCGAGAACTACATTAGTCCCAACTCTGTCTAAACAAAGATTTAAAATTTCCTATATTTGATCTTACTAGCTTCTAACAAAACCGTGACATCCTTCAGGTCCAGGAAGATACAAATGTCTCTGCATGCCCTGGAGATCTAGCATGTCCTTCCTCATGGTTTGTGCTCCATTTATGTAGAATTTAAAGTTTTACCCAGAGCATGTATTCAAAGCTATCAAAATTTTTTATTTTTTTAAAAAATACCGCCCAACTGAATAGAACCAAAGAGACAATCCTGCGAGTGTCTGCATGTGTACACAGTCACAGACTGTCACTGATAGGAAATGCTTTGCAAGGGTCAGGAACCCCCCGAGCAAAGCAAACAGGACACCCTGGGCACAGTGAGGTGTATGACACACTCTTGGGCCATCGGTTTACATTCTTTAACTGTCAAACACTTCTTGCTTTCTGTGGGTCTGTAGAGAAGATGTGGCCAGGAAATGCCACCAGAGCCCAGGAACTTGTGGTACAACCTCGTCTCCTTAGCTTTCTTGTTAACCTTTCTGAAAATTTCGAATCCTGACACTGCCACAGATGTCTTCACTTCTCCACTCCTTTTCACTCTCTTTTCTGATCATTAAAAACAAAACAATTCCATTGGATAAACCTCTAAGTGTTTATTTCTGTGAGCTCACCAGATGTCTTCACTTCTCCACTCCTTTTCACTCTCTTTTCTGATCATTAAAAACAAAACAATTTCATTGGATAAACCTCTAAGTGTTTATTTCTGTGAGCTCACTTTTGTGCAATATTTACAGCTCCCCCAGCCTGGCTGCAGCACAGGTCTGGAAGGCGTGTTATATTTAAGAACTGCTTCAGCAAAACCATTTTCTGAGAAGGCCTTTCGTAAAAATAAACCTGACTTATCTTAGCCCCACCTTACAAGTAGAACTAACTGCTCTTCCTGTTCTGGGTGTTCCTGAAGCACTTTGTATATATCTTTAGGATAGCATTTGTCATAGCTCTTTGTTTAGAGATCCGTCCTCGCTTCTATGTTATGGGCTTTTTCAGGGCAGGACAACCAAGATACCAGCACACAGATAAATTTTAATCAATGCTTATTTAAAAAAAAATTATGAGCCAATTAAATAAATTTTAAAATGGTCCTACATCAGTAAAAATGGATCGTTTCATTTTTAAACCTCCATAATATGTAGGGGAGTGTGATAAAGATTTAACACAGAGATAATCATACATACGTAAGATTTTAGTTTAGAGTTTGCCCTAAGATGTAAGATTAAATGAGGGCAAATGAAGATTTAAAAATTAAGTTTTGACTTTACTTTGTCTTTTTTCAGTCTGTCTTCAGTTCTGCTTTATAACCAAAGCATCATTTTACACAAGTTAAATATTTCATGTTTTTTTGATCAACAACTTAAGACAACTTTTTTTAGACAAATAATCATTTGCAGGAAAATAATTAGATAAGCGACCCTGAAAGTATTTTACAGAATAGGTTTTGTTTCCTGCTAGATGTTTGCAAAGGATTTATAACCGTTCTGATGCTGCTGATTACTCATGGCTAGGTGCTAAGTATAGCACACGAGCTTGTTTGCAATCTGGGCCTGACTGACTTCTTCCAAAGCAACTTGGCTAAACCATGTCAAATGCACTAAAAACATACATTTCTTGAAGAGGAAAATTTTGCAACAGAGAACAATTGTGCTCTATGTATACAGTACTTTTAGACTAAATAGAACTCCCAGACTGGCTTCCTTGAGAGCTGGAAAAACACCTGTATCAGTGCACATTTCAGTAATTGATGGGTGGTGAGCAACAGAAGAGATGAATGAATAGATAATCTTTAGCCAGGACTGGATGTCTGAATCACTTGGGAGATCCTTGGAACACTCCTGAGTCCCACCTCATTCTGGCTCAATCATTATCTCACAGGGAGGAGCTAAGGTGTGTCTTTATTCAAAAGCTTCCCAGTGATTCTGATGCACACCCCTGGTTAACCACCCCAGGACAGAATCGAACCCTCATGTTTATTTAGGTAGACTCATTGTCAGTGTCTAGGCTGAGAGATCATAACATTTACAGTCCAGGGTAATTTGGTGAGAGAAATGGGCGTCATTAGGAATTACACCAGGAAAAGGGGTATAACTGATAAAGTCCCAAATTGAGACATGTGGTCATTTTTCTGTACCTGAGGTTTTTTTTTTTAAATGGTAGACTAAGTTGTCATCAGTTTGAGAATTTTTATATGCAATGCACACTTGTATAAAAGAAATTGCCACATGAAGAAGCCTACCATTAGGAAGGTTTGTACCAGCACCACCTCCAGTGGGATTTGGTTATAAATGTCTCCTCTTCAGAGACTCCTCAATGTATGTTTTTAATGCACCTTCACTAGAGGTTCAACCAAGTTGCTTTGGAAAATGGCAGCCAAGCCAAGATGGCCCTGTGGTAGTTCTAAAACACAACTGCAAATGTCCTGTACTAATCTCTTCAAAAGGTGGGGCCCAGCTCTCACCCCTGAGTGTAGGCTGGACCTAGTGACTTGCTTCTGGAAAACAGAATATAAAGCCAGTGACAGCGTGTGACTTTGATAGCAGGTCAAAAATGTTCTTGCAACCTCCTCCTTGCGCTCTCTCTGGGATCACCTGCTTGCAGGAAGCCGGCCACCATGTTGTGAGGACACTCAAGCAGGCACGCAAGGAGGTAAACATGGTGAGGAGCTGAGGCACCAACAAAAAGCCAGCAGCCACGAGCAACCATCCATCCACTTTACGTGGCTCTAAGCTTACCTGAAACCTCATGAGATAGCCTGTGTCTGAACCACACAGCAAAGCCATTACCATGGTAAGCTGCCAAGTTCCAGGGAGCTCTGTGCTGCAGCAAGAGACAAACTCTACACCTACAATCTTCAACTCGGCCACTCCTGTGAGCAGCCCATGCTGCTCACAAGGCACCTGCTACTTGGGGCTATGTGTGCAGCTTGCTGCCTGTGCCGGCTCCTGTGATAATATTCTACATCACTACTGAGCTCTGACCACCTGCCTATGTGGGCTTAGGCTACACACGGCCAGCCCAGAGGTGCCATGGAGCCCAAAGCACCAAAGCGGACACAAGCAAAGCAGGCCAGTTCATTCCTCTTCATCAGTGCATGGACCATTCTCCATCAGAAAGGTGGGGGAAAATATCCACCCTGCATGAACCTGTCATGAGATTCAGATGAAAACGATGATGTTGCAAGTTGGAAAGCTGCAAAATGGTGCAAATGTGTAATTATCATTAAATAAACTCTATCCCTACACATAGGGAGGGGCACTGCACAGGTGTGGACTCGTGGCCCTAAGCAAGCTGCTTAACGTCTCTGAGATGCAGCATCCTCATCTCCAAAAACAGGGACGGTCATGGCACCCACATATAGGTCTACTAAGGGGGTGAGTGACAGTGCACGGAATGCTCTCAGCACCACAGGTGGTCTCTGCCAAGCCCACGAGTCACCTCTGCCCTATTCAACGAGGCACCTGTGCTGCCCATACATGTGGCTCTCATAGCAATGTCCAGCCACTGTGAGTTTCTGGACCCTCGCTCGCTGCTCTCTATGGCAGGCTTACCCCTGCAGACAGGTCAGGACGGCTGCAGACACAGGCTGTGCATGTCTGATGCCCACAGCCCAGTTCACGGGCCTTGCTTCCTTTCTACTTCATGATTACACATGTTCATGCTTGATTTAGTTTTCAGACTCAAATTGTGGTTATTAAAGAGTCGAGGACGCTTCTTCCTGAGCGTGTCACACAGCGTGTGGGAAGCGGCAGCATGCACCTTGGGCCGGGCCTGCATCCTGTCCCCACTTGCTGGCCTCATGGGTAGAATAGGTGGCCGCCTTCTCACAGGCAGTTCTTGAAATAATGTGACAGATGGTGAGCCTGGCCCACTGGGGACCCAAGCTCCACCCCAGCCAAACTCACTCTCTCCTGTCACCTGCTCCTCCATGAGGCCCTGACTCTGATCCTGCTGCTCCTGCCTCCTGGGAGACCCTCCTTCATTCCCCATGTTTTCAGTTAGACTCAGAACTGTCCTCAGGGCCCCCGGGGTCCTGTCCATGAGTATGTGAGGAGCACATGGCCAGGTTAGGAGAGTGCACTGGGCTGTGCGACAACTGGGCTCACATCTGGGGTTAACACATCAACTCACTGCCCTGGTCTCATTGGTTGACCTCTCTGTGCCCCGTGTTCCTCATTTTTAACCTGGGAGGGAGACTCACACCCATTCCACGGTGATTGTTAGGAGTAATGAGGTGACTCCTACAAGGACTTTAATAGCACCAGGCTCCTGGAAGCACCCAACACCATTTATTAATTGTTATTAAGTAGGATCCGGGCTGGGCAGAAGATCCACCTCTGAGCTTCCCAGGCCAGTCACTTTCATGGTCCATCTGTCCTCTATGAGACTGAAGCATCTGGAGGACAGAGCCCTGCTGGGCTCATCTTTTATCCTCTTCTCAGCCACACTCAGTATGAGTACTCAAGTGAATGAGTGAGTGCATTTCTTCAATCCCCATCCCACCCCCACATCCAGCTCCACGTTCCTGTCTGTCCAGGACACCGACCTCCCTGATATCCAGGTTCAAGGGTCACAGCCACACTCTCTCCTCCCTGCCCCACCACCCCACCCCTGGGATGTGCCGAGCTGGGCTTCAGGTCGTTGGCTCCATGGCTCCTTCAGTCCCACTCCCTCTGCTGGTGACAAGGCCCTGTCCCTCAGGCCTGGGCTACTGTCTCGCTGGCAGTCCCCCCACTCTCTTCTTTCCTCTCTGGGTTCTCCCACACTCTGGTAGTCGTCTCTATTCTAAGAACAACCTTTGTCCACAAGTATGGCACTCTTGCTCGAAACTTTGACTGAGTCCCCAGGACTTCAAGATAAAACCCCAACTCCCCATTCACTGCTAGGCTGCTGCAATGTGGTCCCGCGCCACTGGTTTAGGCATCTAAGCCATTAGCCCCCCACCTCTAGTCCCCCAAGCAGACAGTAAGTCTGTCCCTTCTGTTGGTCACTCGGTGGTGGGAACAGCCTCATGCTGTCCTCCATCCTTGGGCTTCCAGTCAAGGTGGCTGGTCCCTTCCTGTCTCTCATCCAGCCACATTTATCCAATTTTCAACACCCCCCCTGCCCCCCCAGTCAAAATCTGGCAAGCTCTGCCTTATCTCCCAGTTTCAAAGAGGTGCCCTGCTGACAGTCACAGCCAGGGCCTTTCATCTTCTTGGTTTTGACGGGTCTCCTGCCCCAGGCTAGTGGCCGTGGGCTGCACATCTCCACAAACTCAGCCTACACTAGGAGCACTCATGACACAATCACACCACTGTCTGCCTGGATGACACAGGCCACGTCTGGCCCCACTCCCAGCTTAGTAAATTTGGAGGGGTCACCTACATGAAGCAATGGCAGCTTCATTCCCCAGCAGTTAAGTCTGATAAATTCTACTCCAAGACATTCTGCGGCTAAATTGACAAGATCATCGTTTTTTTCCTAAAGAGTCACAATTCTGGTGATAACTGTGCTTTCAAAATATAGGAACTTAACCTGAGTTCTTTTTCACTCCTTGCTAATGAACTGCTACTGCTATTTAAAAGAAGGCATCACACAGGGCATGAAGCAGAGCTATTAGAGTGTGTCACAGACCTCTCCCCCCTCCCCCAACTAGGCAGCATGGTGACTCATTTTTTGGCATGTGCTAAATTGTTGGCTCGATTTTCCCAATGCAATGCTGGGACTAGGATGACAATACACCACTCACAGGGTTGCCTCTCAGAAATAAGCTGCTGCTTGCATCACAGCAATGGAAACCTGTGTTTCACAAATTAGAATGCTTTAAAATATAACAGTAAATCAATGTTTTCCCAAGCCTTGTGATAACACAAACACAATAGACCATAATTTCAGATTTATGCTTTTACATTCAGTTGCTGAGTGCAGAGATATGTGTAAATATTTTACACACTTTTATAAAATCTGGGGACACAATATGCAGCCAAACATGGAATGAAAAATCCACCATCTCTCCTCCTTGATCAAAACTGGGAAGTGGGTCACTGTGCACACCTGACTTCAGTGTCCATGACGGGACAGCCCCACGCAGTGAGAGGTGATGGGATGGCAGCCCAGTGCTGGACAGAAGGAACAGCAGAAACAGAGGCGGGTCCACCTCTTGTCATCATTGTCCTTTAGCAGAAGTGGACTCATTCTACAGGAACTGGTTCTCCCATAGTCCCCAGCCTTCCCTGTCCAATCTGTTACCTCCTCACTGCTGTGACCCACCTGGTCCTGGTGCAAAGTGGTGTCTACAACATCTCCCCAAAAGCAATTTATGAATATGAGCTATGACTTTTATTATACTTATTATTTTTATTACATATGATTTTATTATATTTATTTATTTCTATTGCTACTCTCCCATTTTAAACCAACAGATGTTGTTAGTTTCCTATCAAGGCAGCTCTGGCTGCATTTCTACCATAAGAAAGCAGCACAGTAACAGTCTTATTTCCTACTGGAAATGCAGTGCAAGTCCTTACGAAAAGCAGACTCAGGATGGTGTTTCATGTCTCTTATACATTCTTGGTCCAGACTGGTGATTTATTGGTAGAAAAACAATAATAGAAAAATAATGAGAAGAAACAATAGGAGCTACCACGGGACAGGCATTCTGCTGGATCTTTTTGCTCCCAGTCTCTCCAATTGTCTCATTAAGACCCTGCAATCCAGGCATCTCCATCTCGGTCACGATGCACTTGGAGGACCAGGAGGCAACACAATCCCTCTGAGTCACACAGCTTTCAGTGGCAGAGGACGGACACGAAAGCTTTGTCTTTCCACCCCCATTTTGTAAATTGACACGCTCTCAAGGCGTGAACTGGGTGTGCTTCTCAGAGCAACCTCACTGCCACCACACAGCACCTTCCACCGCACAGTACCTTCATGCAGAGCAGGTGCCGTGCCTTCTACCACCTTCAGAAGACAAAGAGGGACGCGCCTTGAGGAAATTTTTTTTTCTCAATTACATGTCATTTCCACATATTTAAAATAAATGAAAACACATTTCCATGCCAATGAATATTGAGCATTATAAATACACTGCCCTATCCAAGTAAAAACATTATGCAAATGACGTACCCCTCACAGGCCAGGCACATGGGGCGGTCATCGAAGCCAGCCCAGTTTAAACCCAAGCCATCCATTACTTCCCATTAAGTGCTTTGGTTAAAGCCTTTCCCTGACTGTAAGAATACTGTATAATTCTGAACTGAGAAAATGAAAAGTAAACATCGAGAAAACATTCAAACATACAATTTTCCTCTGGGGTCGCCACTGAGACACCTTGCCCAAAGAGCAATGTTTTGCATAAACCAGCAGTTAAAATAAAAGAGATAAAAGGTATATTCTTCCCACCTTGCGTATGTCATTTAAAACAATCACTTATAACACAGAAAGAGAGGATTCCATATAGAGAAGTAAAACATCATAAAGAGGGACAAGTTATTTCTGCGAGAGTGATTAAAACCAAGTTTAAACAAACAAAAGCAAAGAGATGTTGGGGTATTCCACGTGCGTGGGCCCTGGAAGAGCTAAGAACAAATGTGGGACACTGATGACACTAAAAAGCCCCCAAACTGGATGCCAGGTGAGTGCTTAATACACTGTACTTGATGGATGAAGACAGCCGTGGTTTCCCACCAGTGTCTCTGCTGTAAGATGTCACACAGACCAGTGCAGCCCAGGAGGCACGGCAGCACCAGCCATGACAGGCCACCAGGAAGCTCTGAGGGGCCTCTCACCCCGGACCCAGCCTTCCGACACTGAGCTTCTCCCCGCTGGAGGACGCCGGCCTCTGGAAGCCCCGGGAGCCCCCACCCTGCAGGGAAGAGGTGGGTATAGATTGGCCAGTTTGTCAGTGAGAACTCGCAGCTCTGGGCAAGGGCCACCCAAGTCACCCACAAGAACACGCAGAGAGCAAACGCGTGAGCGTGCGTCCACGTAGCTTCTACTTTGGAAGAAGCTCACTTACTGGGAAAAGCAGAGCTCTGTGCTTTCATCAAATTAATCAGCACAAGACACTGTGAGCTGAGTCAGCCTCTATTACAAAAGGGGAGGCTTCTACATGTTCATTAATTCATAAACCAGGATCAACGCTGACATCTTGCTGGGGGGGGGGCGGTGATTCGACTCCTTGAGCTAATTCATACATGCTTTTGTGCTCAACGACAGCTGAATTTGGTCCTCTCCTATCACACACCACATATTTCTTTCAAAAACTAAATCCTACCTGAGAGTCTCAGGAGTTCTGCATCCTAGAACCCCACCAGTACTGTTACGGTCCAACAGGTAACATGAGTCTCCCACATGAGGAAGGAGTCGTGTGATGCTTGCCAGCAGGCTGTTTCCTCAGCAAAAGCCTGCAGGAGGACGACATCACTGCCACCCTGCAGGAAGCCAAACAGCGGCTTCCGGAAAGGGGACTTGGGAAACTGAGTCCCGCATAGTAGGATGATCACAGGATGAGGGGCTGATACTGCACAGAGCTACGTGACAATCTCACCTCCCAAACAGAGAGGACGGTGCTGTCCTACCAACTCCAGAGGGTCCCGATGGGAGAGCACACCTCCCGGTGCAGGATGAGCAAGCTGTGTCTGCCCCATCAGCTAGAAAACGACACCATCACCAACGACTAAAACACAGAAATGAGGCAAGTCCTTACCAAGAGCATTTTAGTTTCCTCGCTTTAGAAAAACGTATAACCAAAAAAATTCCAAAAATGCAAAACATATGTTAAGTAAAAACTTGACAGGGCCGGCCCGGTGGCGCACTGGATAGTGCGCCGCTTGGGAAGCGCGGCAGCGCTCCCGCCCGAGGGTTCGGATCCCACATACAGACTGGTTCCCGCTCACTGGCTGAGCGAGGCGCGGGAGCAACACCGAGGGTTGCGATCCCGTTGCCGGTCCTCGGTCCGGTATGGGGGCAACACTGAGGGTTGCGATCCGTTGCCGGACACGGAAAAAAAAAAAAAAAAAAAAAAAAAAAAAAAAAACCTGACAAATAATAAGCATTCCAAATTGAAATATTTTTCAATTTAAATTAGTCTAGTTTCCAAACTATCTTTCATTACTTTTCTGAGTGTGAAATTCACACACTATCCTCATTTAGGACAGATTCTTTAACTATGGATCACTATTAAAATCAGCCGATTATATCTGAGAAGTGGTAAAGGGTAGTGATTTTGTGGGGTGGTTAGAACAGGAGAAACAGTCAGACTTCATTACCCCAATTTACGTCTTTTAACTCAAATTGGGTGATTTGGGCTCTTGTAAGAGAACTATAATTTATTCTTTATATGTGTGATGTTGTTAGAACATTGCTAACCATTATGATGTAATAAATGCTTTAGGACAAGAGTAGGAGGGAGAGAGTTTTTAGTTCTACCCAAAACTAATTCTACATAATTATAGACAGCAAGATAGATGGGCGGGCGACGGACAGGAGATCTTGGCAAGGAGCTAGTCTGGTGGCAAATGTCTAGATTCTGGCTACAGTCAATCAGTCTTTTTCCAAGCCAGTTAGTGGTTTGTTTATTGAACATTAACGGATTTTCCTTTAATTAATAGGGTTCTAGCCAACAAAACTATATTTAGAGTGTAAAAAATAGCGCATGAATAAAAGTATACACTTTTGCTACATTATTACTCCTACCCTAGACTATTTTTAAATACAACCCCACACCATTTAGTTTGAGAAACAACTGCCAGAACTGATTTAGGAATGTGCTGCTTTGCCAAGTGCCGGAAGTTAGCTTTAACTTCTCGCCCACTCCCACAACCTGCACACACACACAAGGCACACAGGGCCTGTTTTCACATTGACTCCCTTAACCTTAGTTTACCACTTAAGTGTTTAATTGCTAAAGCTATTTACATGTAATTGTAAAGCCAATACAGTTGGTATTTCTCCTATTCCAGTTCTCTGACCCCTAAGGCCATACAGAGCATTTAAGACGAGACCAAAGCTTTGCAGAGGCTCCTTCTCATCTGAAGCAAGCTCTCTCTGGCCCACCTTCCTCCTCTAAGACTGGTTACCACCGGCCTTCGAGAAGACAGTCTGAATATTACTTCTACCTCCTGGACGTCTGGGGATGCAGGCTCGGTAGGTCAGCACTCTCCTGGACACGGGTGGGGCTCAAAAGTCTTCACCTTCTCCTCTGTGCTTAGGGCTGGCAGGGAGACTGTGGTCAGGAAATGCCAGCTGTCAAGCAGCAAACAGGCCTACGTCAAGTCGACCTGAGGACACGCTATGGAGCCCTGGACCATTTCCTGTGAGTTATGCTCAGAGCAGGCTAAGGAGACGTTTTCCAGCAGAGGCCAGCAACTGTCAGGGGCACCCTTCCCAAGAAACGTGAGGTCTTCCCAGGACCCTGGAGGGAGGAAGAGAAGCCGCCTGCTCACCACGGCCACGCACCCTATCTGTCCACCTATGCCTTAAGTTCTTCCCAGCCCTCGCCAGAGTGAGAATCACCATCACGTTGGACAAGGTCTCTGCTCTCCCTGCCTCCAAGCTGCTCTTGTAATGACCATGTGATTAAGATGGGGCCAATGGGACAAGAGTGAAGGGACAAGTGCGACCTGTGGGTCAGGCCCAGAAGGAAGAGGCACACGCCCCCTCCACCTCCCCTCCTCAGGCAGGGCTGGAGCAGATGGGGGCACGTCAGCCATGGCAGGGCAACAAGCAGAAAGGGGCAGGTCCCCAATAATGTGGCACCTCAGTGCCAGCCTGGGACCAACAGCGTGGACTTTCAGCTAGGAGAGAGAAGCAATCAACTCCTCTTTCAACCACCATCCATTTATGTTCTTCAAAATAAGACATCTAACACCTCCCGAATTGCAGAGAAGTGGGTCGTGTGGCTGGCACGCCAAGTCGGAGCACATTGGGTAGAAATATTTTAGTGCTGATGCATCCGTCTGTTCTCATGCAGTCTGGCACAAAGGAGATGAAGGAGCAATATAAGAAAAAGTAGACTTTTTTGAAAGAGAGATCTATAATATTCGGGAAACACTTTGAGTCATATGATTTTAGAGGTGCCATGAGTCTTAAGATCATCTTATTCAACTGTCTCTGCTAACAGAGCATTCGCTGAATCTAACTGTATATCAGATGCCACAGAACAATGACATGAACACAACATCATCCGAGGCGCTCAGAATTCAGGAGGCCAGAGAGACAAGTAAGTATAAAATCATAATCTCCCAAAGGAGGGTTTCCAGCAGGGAGGCAAGGGCCAGGAGACAGCTAGTCCCTCTGGAGACCATGGGCAGGGTCCTGCAGGCCTTGATGGGAAACACCAGCTGCAGCTTTCTGTAAAGGAGAAGAAAGGCCCGGAGGTCAAAGTGAGAGAGAACGTGGGTCCCAGGAAGGGAAGCTGTGGTGGCAAACAGAGGAAAGTGACAGAACCAGGGCCCTGGCCTCCCATCAGTGTGGAGCCATGGGCTACAGGTAGCTATCTAAATTTAAATGGACGGAAATTACATAAAGTGAAAAACTCAGGTCCTCCATTGCACCAGCCACATTTCAAGTGCTCAGCAACTCCTGTCCTGGACAGCACGGACGTGGAACTTTCTCATCCTCGCAGACAGGGTTACTAGATGGCACTGGGCTGCCTGAACACACAGGGGCCCTGCCAGGATGGGCCTCTGGGCTACGGGAGGGTGAATTTAATTGTGCACGACTGGCACCAGGCCCCAAATCTTCTTACTCCTGAGCCAATGTTCTTTCCATGAACCCTCCCTGTCTGCCTTTCACAGGAGAAAGTCAAATAGGATTAACAAACAAGCAGAACATTTTAAATAAGGGAAATATACCCTGCCTGGCCCAGGAAGCCACTTACCCCCTTGTCCGTGCCCAGCGCAGGTGTGGGCATGTCCATGTGTGTCCATGGAGAAAGGAAGGGGTGCCCCTCATGAAGAAGTGGGGACAGTGACGAGCCAGCACTCCTGGTTCACCTAGTCCATCTTCAGGGATTCATACCACTTGTTTTTAAGGAATAAAACTTCACTAATTTCTCTAAATTAATCAGTTTCTTTAAAAAAGGTATCACTTGGTTTGGTGGAAGTGCAGAACAGATCTACAAAAATATTTGTGCAAAAGCGTTTGTGGTCTGGGCATCTGTCTAATCAAATGTGCCTAAGTAAAATACATTTTGACAGTTGCTTAAAAAACTTTTTCTTTTTTTTTCATTTTTTTAATAGAAGTATTTTTTGTCGGGGAACTCTTTTAATTGGACTTGGCCTGTAGAAGATGTGGTCCTGGAGAGCTGCCACTAACCACCTGATGAGGGAGACCAGATGGATGCACATTAAAGGCCTAAGGCCATGGCACATCTCCCTGCTGGGGAACGGGTGTCTTTTGCTAGAGGGGCTTGCTCAGAGCCATGGGGATGGCTCTGGAGACAGGCAGTAGGAAATAAATGCATTATTGGAGACTGCACAACAGCAGTCTTGTCTAGACGAACAGCATCAGGTTTTAAAAGTGATGACTATCATTAGCTTTGTAAAAAGCAACTGAAACCATACAAAGTATACATGAGAAAAAAGTTTAATACTACTCCACGAACAGACACGTGAAAAATAAAGAATTATGGAAACATGAAGTAAAAGTGATATATGTGCTACCCATCAATTCAGGTGACGAAAGCCAGAAAGTGGCCCTGAATGATACAGAATCCTGGAGTGACACGGTGGAAGCGAGAAAACACAGGCATGAGAAGGGGGAGGGGTGGGAACCAAAGTCTACGATTCACTTCAGTGAAAATCATGAAAGTGTAAAAAGGCATATTAGCAATGTATTAATATATACCAATACTATGAATCAAGATTTAAATATTTTAAGTAGAGAAAAGTACAAAGATGAAAATATGTAAAAGACTTTGGTGGGTCTGCTATAGTATAAGGTAACTGAAAAAAAATGTAACTAAAATTAACTGTCACATAAAATTCACAGAACCCACAATTAAACATGGATGGAGAAAGATTGAAGGGATGTAGGGAAACACCACATAAACACACTAACTCTCTGTTACATGCTCTTACCAAGTTTAACTCTAAATTTGAACTAATCGTTACTATATTTCAGATTTGCATATCCTCGATTTGCACATCTTCAATCTAAACACTACTTTGGTACCAACTACTTTTGATCATTTGCAAAATTAAACTTAATCATAAGTTTAATAACAAAGCACGAAAGCATAGAAACCTAAACTTCTCACTTTTTAAAACTTCTGATAAACTGCAAAATTAAAGTTAATCATAAATTTAATAACAAAGCACAAAAGGCCCAGAAACCTAAACTACTTATTATACTGTATAGATATATCCTATAATCATTGTTTTCTTAATAATTATGGAAGCACTCTTGAGTACACACAAATTATGTGTCCATTTGCCAGGTCCCAGAAAAGGACAACAGAATCCAGATCTGCATTTATGTGGAGGGTATTGCTCCACCTGCATCAAGGTCCTACCCAATAACAATCCACTCTACTTCTGCCCTGGAGAAGCGCCTGCAGGCTGGAGTTCCTGCAGGCAGGAGGGACTCAACAGTTTACAAATATCTTTATGCCAGATTTTAATCATACTTCAGTCCCATCATTCTTATACAACCACAAAGAAATAATAAAATTCATTATTTTATTTATGTGATATTGTGACAAGGACATCTCCAACTCCTCTTATTAATAAAAATTATGATTACAAAAGAATAAAAGTTCTGGGCCTACTCTCCACTTTACATCCCTAACATTTACTTTCTTAATTGAACTGCCAAAATAAAGAGTAGCTCAGAAATATCATCTTCTTAACATATTGCTCTAATTTGATGAGAAAAGTTTCATGTGACAGATGATTATACATGCTCTCATTTGAAAGAATGTAAACACATTCTCTACCACGTTAGCCCAAAGCAAAAAGGCCGAGAAACCTAAACTTATTACGGTGTGCAGTTGTTAATATTTCCTTAATATTTGTATGCTTATAAGGATTTCATACAGAATGGCATTGTGCTGGCCCGTGTTACTATCAAAAGTAGCTGGCCTTCTATACTTAATATAATGTTGGTTGTTCACAGAACTAGAGTAGTTCAAGTTATCCACATCAATTAATTTTTTAAAATTTATTTCTTGTTCTAATAACTTGATTAAATAAATACAAATGTATGCAGAGAAATCAATAACAGCTATGTCTACATGAAGCTCACATGCTGATGAAATTGATTAGCAAGCTTCCACTGATTTTTACATAAGCAAACTGCTTGAATACAGCCATTGATTAAAGGCACCAGCTTCTTTGACGTTTCGTGTTATGGGAGATTATTCTATTCTACAGAAATATGTGTTTCCTCCACAGGGAAACAAAACAAAACAAAACAAAACACCATTCTGCCAAAACCCCAAACTGCTGTCCTTTATTCATACAGGTTCCAAAGGGAAATTTAGCCTTTTGCTCCATAACAACTATTGGGATGGATCCCACAAACACTCAAACGAATGAAAAGTAAACAGGTAAATTTAAAGTATGGACTTAAATATATCTTAAAACTTCACCAAAAGGCAACTTGCCTTTGTATTCTAGAATATTCTGTCAGTGATTACACTTCAATTGAGCTTTAAAACTCTCCTAAAAGTCAGATCAAGTCTGACTTGTTAGTTTTGCATACAGCCTTTTTTAAAAAATACTTTTCCCAGGCATTTATAAAGGAATATAATTTCAATGGAAGAAAAAATTTATATTTGTGTTCTTAACAAAGATACCTAATAACTATTAACAATTTAGTCAGACATACAATCAGTGAATTTACATTCATCAACCTATCCTTCCCTTCAGCCATCCTCAGGAAGGGCTTTCATAGCCGCAATTTATCATGTAAAATCTCCTTATTTCTTTGTGTCCAGCCCAGCCCATTTCCACACAACATGAGGAACGGGTAGCTTCAGTCAAGAAGGACGAGTTCATCACATCAGTTGCTTGCTATAATGTGGAAAAATGATAGCTTACTAAAAGTTTGATTTTATAACCAACCTTTGCAGTATCAGATAGAAACACATTTCCCTCAAGCACATCGCAAACATGGCCTTATTCTCAAACAACAGAGAAGCCCTTACAGAGAGTAGGAAACAGCAATTTCAGTGAAGAGACAACAGAATCCAATTGCCACCAATAATGAACTAAAGCCAGAAATGTTTATGAGAGGTAAGTGACAGACCCAAATTATATAAAATATTTAAAATCCTAACACCATTTCTTTCCTCAGACTTTAACCAAAATAGTTTATTATTAAACACATAATTGTTGTCTAAAAAATACAAACACATTGATAGTGTCTGATGCCTCTTCTCTGAAAGGACTAACAAATGAGAAACTAATTGGGAATAATAGAAGTTAAAAAGAAAATGTCTACATTTCTTGGACAAAGATTTTCAAACAAGCAAATCAGGTGCTGTGAATCTAAGTGTAAAAAACAACAGTAACAGGCCGGCCCGTGGCTCACTTGGTAGAGTGCGGTGCTGATAACACCAAGGCCACGGGTTCGGATCCTATATAGGGATGGCCGGTTTGCTCACTGGCTGAGCGTGGTGCTGACAACACCAAGCCAAGGGTTGAGTTCCCCTTACCGGTCATCTTTAAAAAAAAAAAAAAAACAGTAACAACAATTTCATGTTTTGTTACATATCCATAGCAAAACCTTTCCCTTGCAACCCAAATGTGAAGACCAACCAGAGCCCTGCAAAGCACTGTGAGAAGGCCCACCTTGGTCCACCACTGGGCTACATGGTACCAAGCTAGAAAGACTGTCACAGGCTTAGTTAGGATCCCTCCTTCCACTTCTATGATCAGATTCCCTTAAGGGATTTTACGGATACACTTTGGCTGTAATGTTGCAGGCCTCTTAAATATTATCTTCTTCATATTTATTTATAATATGATAGTGACAAAATAATTCAGTCTCCTTAAACCGGCTTATTTAATAGGCTATCAAAGCCACGGATTTAAAGGTAATTCTGTTTCACATTTCCCTATGTTATTTTGGGGTGCCCATTACTATGAAAAAGGATTTCCCACATTTATTTTCTTTTGCAGGGGATCTGCTTGCTCAAAGGGAATTGCATAACTACCACTAAGTGCGCTGCAAAAAAAAAAAAAAAAAAAAAGTTCTTTTTAACATTCCTCGGCTTCGGGCTTATTGGATTTGCTAACCTGGATCACTTTTTCCTGGCATTAAAAGGAGAGCTTTTTTTAAAAAAAGAGTCAATTTAAAAACATTTCACACACTTGGGCCACACGACCGCCCATGGGAATATGGCAGGGTGAGTCAGAGGGACACAACTGCAGAAGAAAAGAGATTTGTTGTCCCCAAAGCTGGTTGTTCAAGTCCAGTTGCCATAGCGGAAAGTGGGCCCATTCCGTGAGCAGGTGCAGGGCCCACCCCAACCTCTCATTCCATTTGCACGACTCATAGCACACTTGCTGCACGCAGGCCAGAGAGGTCGAAGGTCCGCAGCACGCCCGCTGCGACCTATGAGGTCTCCAGGGCTGCGGGACCCCCGGCCCAGTGGACGCGGCCTGGCTGGGATGGGCACGGTTCAGCCTGGCTCGGGCGCTGGCTAAAGGGCATGACTGTTTGTTCCTCTTTCTGCGAGTAAAATCCTGAAAGTGATATGCAATCCCTACACGCAAGGTGTGGGCATGGCAAACGGAAACCCGGAAAGGTCTGGGCAGAAGAAGGATCGCCGAGACCCGGCCTCTGCGGGTCTGCACCTGGCGCCGGGTCCCTCCGCCGCCGCGCCCCATAAACTGTCGCGGGAAACCCGGGAAGAACGGCAGAGCGGGCGGNGAGGGGAGCGTCCGGATGGGGGAGCACCGCGGTTGACGGATGAAGAGAGGGTGTCTGGTGCCGCTCGCTGGGCCCTGGAACCCAGCTGAGCCTTTATCCGTGCAACAGATATCTAGTGCGTGGGGGTCTCAAAGTGACAAAGGGAACATGTCAGAAATGCAGATTGGGGGCCCCGCCCGGTCCTGCGAAATCAGAAACCACGGGGGCTGGAGCGCGGCCCGGCCGTGCGAACGAGAACTCCGCTCGGGTGAATGCACGCTCAGGTTTGCCAGCCCGGTCTTCCGGACGCTCCTGTCCCACCGCCCTGCGACTCCAGGGAGGCACGGCGGCAGACATGCCGGCGGGGAGCCCACGCTGGGGTCCAGGGCAAGTCAGCCAGAAGTCCCTGATCTGCCCGAACTTCACCTCCTCTCTCTTCCCAGTCCCCCAGCCCTGTGTGGTATGAAAGTCCGACCTATAAAAATAGCAGGTCCCAAGGACTAGAATAAAAGGCCAATAAGGTGCAAGATCAAGCGAGTCTGCATAGCGATCAGCCTTGGCGGTGGTGTGCCCCTTGGGATCCTGTAATTGGATGAGGCGCCTGCAGCGCCTATCTCCCTCTGATCCCCAGCTTACTCCTTAACCAGGAGGCGACGGAGACCCGTCTATAAACGAAATGTTAAGTCCTTGTCATGGCCCTGAAGGCCTCGGGTGCGCAGGCAGTGGCTCCCACCCGGAACAGATGTCCTGCCTCTCCACGTGGTTTCGAGCTCACTGCCTTGAGGCGCGGCCTCCCATCCCTGTCCCAGTGCCCGGAGCACTATCCCACCTCAGGGCCTCTCACCGGGATGGTCCTCCACAGTGCTCTCCTCCTGCCCCTTCTCATCCGTGGTCTCTACCCCGATACAGGCTCCCCGCAGAGGCCTCCTGAGCACGTCCTCACTCTCAAGCCCTGATCGCTCCCCTTGACCTGCTTTATTTTCTTCCGAGCATTTTTCACTATGTGAAAAATAGTATATTTTATATGTATTATTAAATATGTGTCATACTATATGTATATATTATATACATATATGTATATTTGTCATTTATTTGCATTTAAATGTAAGTTTATTAATAAAGGAATGTTTCTATGTATGTTTATATGTATGTATACATTTAATTTATATTTATGTAAATACTGTACATACATAAAGATGGGTGTATACAATATATATTAATGGAATAAAATATATAAATAGAGACATGTCGTATGAAACACACATTTTGCTCATGCGTTTGGCATCAGTCTCTTCCCGTGGAATGTGACCTTATTGAACATTGGACGTCTGTCTGTGTGACTCATCCCTCTCAGCATCTAGGACACTGCCTGGCAGGGTGGAGTCAGTGCTGGTAAATAAAGAGTGCACTGAATGAATGAATCTCTAGACTCCTTCCAACCCTGGGTGGAAGTATCAGAGTCCCTCCCAGGATCTGGTGAGCCCCTCCTTGCTCTGGACACCAGGGTGGAACAGGGCAGCCTGGGAGAGGCCAGAGCTGAGAACGAGGCTAGGCACTGTCATCCCCAGGAAGCAGCTTATGGGCCACACATAACCCACAGGTACGGTAAAGTCAGCAGGAGGAAGTCTGGTGGGGATGTGGGCCCAAAGAAGCACAGAAGAGTCTGCATTTCTAACAAGCTCCCAGGAATGCAGCGGCTGCTGGCCGAGGGACCGCACTTTGAGTAGCCATGGTTTAGGATCAA
>NW_007733321.1:65957-66632 GCF_000696425.1 Galeopterus variegatus | reverse complement strand
AGGCTTTCATTTCCTCCACTGTAAAATGAAGATAATCAGGGGTGGATCCAGCTTTTGCAGGCCCTGAATCTTACACAATTATAAGGATCTTTAAAAAATAAATAAACAAAGCATACCATATGATTGATACAACTGTAGATACCACAGTGGACATTTGTGTTGAATGTGTTATAGACTGAATTGTGTCACCCCCCAAAATTGATAGGTTGAAGCCTTAACCCCTAATGTGACTATATTTGAAGATAGAGACTTTAGGGATGTAATTAAAGTTAAATGAAGTCATGATTGTATTGTGGAGCCCTAAACTGATAGGGCTGATATCTTTAAAGGAACAGGAAAAGACACCAGAGCTCACTCTCTGTCCTCCTGAGTTCAGAGGAGAGACCATGTGAGCACACAGTGAGAAGGCGCCATGTGTGACACAGGAAGAGAGCCCTCACCAGACACCAACCCCAGTGGTGCCTTGATCATGAGCTTCCAGCCCCTGGAACTATGAGAAAATGAATTTCTGTTGTCTCAGCCACCTAGTCTGTGGTATTTTGCTGTAGCAGTCCAAGTAGACTAATGCAGGTTTAGAAAGTAAATCATTATACATTACAACTTTTCAAAGTCAACATTCCACAACAAGTGAGCAAGTGATATAACAATAATTGTACCTCCTGGGGGTAAGAACAG
>NW_007733321.1:63735-65181 GCF_000696425.1 Galeopterus variegatus | reverse complement strand
ATCTATTCTTTTTAGTTGTTACTATTCCGACTCTACTTTCACTTGCTTTGGGTGCATAGTTTTCTTCATAACAGCTGGAATCCTGGTTCCTGGAACAGTCCTTAAGCCAGAAACAGAAGCCAAACACCCACTGTTGTGTTCTGGCAGGTGTGCGTGTCCCCTGAGCTGGGCCATGGCCAGGGGTTTGGCAGATGCAGGAAACCCTCCAGAGCACTTGGGACTGAAGGGACAGAGCAGTCATGTGTCTAAAGTCTCTTTCACCAGCCAGTGTGCCTCTGTAACTCCTTCTTTGGCATGGAGGCTCTGTGTTTCTTAAAACCTCAGGGGAAAATGTGAATTATCCAGCCGAGGGAACTGCGGGTCACTTCACAGAGCCTGTGGGTGTGTGCAAGTGCACCCGGCTCAGGACTGCAATGCGAATTTAGGCCCAAGAATACCCTTGAGGAAGGGCTTAGAGACCTCCATGTAGTCCCTTCCACTCTCCCCATTACATTTTCGAGTTTGCTTTAAAGCAAGGACTGATAAATTCTCTTTCTAGAATAATAAGTTATTTAAAAGGACGTATTTTATGTGGGGTCTTTAAACAACTACGGTAACCTCAAATAAATATGTGGAGTGTTTTATTTTTATCAAGATGTAATTCTCTTGCCATCAAACTCATCTCTCTGCAGAGCACAATTCAGTGGTTTTTAGTATATACATAGAGTTGCGCAAACATCACCACCATCTACTTTCAGAACATTTCCATCACCCCCAAAATAAACCCTATATTCTTTAGCATTTAATCCCCATTCTTCCTTCACCCCACCCCCTAGAACCACTAATCTACCTTATTTTCTGTGGATTCACCTGTTCTGGGAATTTCATACGAATGGAATCATACAATATGTGGCCTTTTATGACTGGCATCTTTTACTTAGGATAATGTTTTCAAGGTTGTAAAACATTCATTTCATTGTAGCATATCAGTACTTCATTCCTTTAAGCCAAATAATACATCATTGCATGGATAGACCACATTTTCTTTATCCATTTATCAGCCAATGAACATCTACATGGTTTTCACTTTTCAGCTATTATCAGTAATACTGCTATGAACATTCATATACACGTTTTTGTGTGCATGTAAGTTTTCGCTTGTCTCGGGTGTATACCTAGGAGCAGATCATAGGGTAACTACATGTTTAAAACTTTGAGGAACTGCCAACTGTTTTCCCAAAGTGGCTGTGCCATAACCAGTATTACACAAGCAGTGTATGAGGATTCCAGTTTCTCCACACCATCGACAGCACTGATCACTGTCTTTGATTGTAGCCATCCAAGTGGGTGTGAAGTAGGATCGCGTTGTGGTTTTTTTTTTTTTTTTTTTTTTTTTTTTTTCTCCATGTCCGGCAATGGATCCCAACCCCCGGGGTTGCTCCCCCCCCCCCCCCAGCCAGGGGGCGG
>NW_007733321.1:25231-62800 GCF_000696425.1 Galeopterus variegatus | reverse complement strand
GCCCCTCGCTCAGCCAGTGAGCGGGAACCAGTCTGTATGTGGGATCCGAACCCTAGGCGGGAGCGCCACCACGCTCCCAAGTGGCGCACCATAGCAGTGCGCCACCGGGCCGGCCCCGCATCATGGTTTTGATTTGCATTTCCTAATGACTAATGGTACCGAGCATCTTTTCATGTGCTTATTGACTATTAATAACCAGTCTTCCTCTTTGGAGAAATATAATGCAAGTCTTTAACTATTTTTAAAATTAGGTCATCTTTATATTTTTGAGTTGTGAGAGTTTCTTATAGATTGTGCATACAAGTCCTTATCCGTATATGATTTGCAAATATTTTCTGCCATCCAGTAGGTCATCTTTTCACACTCTTGGTGTCCTTTGAAGCACAAAAATATTTATTTTTGATCGAGTTCAATTAATCTATTTTTTCTTTTGTTGCTTGTACTTTTGGTGTCATATTTAAGTGACCATTGCTCAAGCAAAGGTCTGTTTTTATAGCATATTATTGAGTATTAATCCTCCTTTTTTTATTAAATTACAGTATATTTTTTCCAAAGTGGTAATTATGGGTAGCACTACGCACAGCGAAATTTGGAAAGTAGAGGTAGTTTATCTTCAGAGACTCTAGCCTCTCATTCTGCACCCTGTTTTTTGCTTAGGAGGTCTTAAAAATAACTGGTCGTAGCTTAATCTATTGCCCCTTGTCAGGGCTTTTGTACGGAATCCACAAGCCACATTCAAGTATTAGCAATCAAGCAGGAGAGGACTTGTGGGAGAGGTTCTGATTCTCAGGAATCCTGAAACCAGGGTCAGGAGTGGAAGGGGTTTCAGCACCATACTGCTTCCAAACCTGAGGGTCCCTGGGAGGAATAGGAACCAAGAGAGATCAGATGGGACCATGACAGAATTAGGCTGGAGGTGGTTGGTTCTGGGCTTTTCCTGGTTGAAGTTTCTGTGAGGAGTTCAC
The DNA here is from genome assembly GCF_000696425.1 of Galeopterus variegatus. Lineage (NCBI taxonomy): Eukaryota > Metazoa > Chordata > Mammalia > Dermoptera > Cynocephalidae > Galeopterus > Galeopterus variegatus. The sequence goes on along the minus strand of NW_007733321.1, from coordinate 61,835 downwards.
ACACACTGGATCTCGAACTCAAGTCTATAAACTGGATCAACCCCCTTCCATGGTCCATTTCTTTTGGACCACCTCCAGCTAGACATATATACACCTTCATGTCTCTCCTTCTCTTTTGGTAATAATTACAACATTCAACTTTGTGTACCAAATAGGTTGGCTGAATTATTAACTATATCAATAGTTAACATTTAAGGATACTTGCTAAGTGCCAAGCACTATGTTTAACTGGTTAACAACCCTAGTCATTTATTGTTTAAAGCAACCCGAAAGATAAGCACTATTGTGGTCTCCATTTTACAGATGAAAAAATCAAAAGTTAGGGAACTTAACAAAGTCACCAAGGTTACACAGAGCAAGGATTTGTGCTTGGGCAACCTCACCCATCACTCTGTATTCTTTGCCCTTATGTGAACACAATTACTTTGCTTCCTGCCCACCATCCCACTCTGCTCTGAAGGCCTCAGTGCAGACGTGGCCCCAGCACTTAGCGTTTGTCAGCAAACGTGTGCTACAGGCACTGCCAAGCAGCAGGCAGAGAGGATGTGTAGGTTTGGCTCTCCGGCCACTTTGCCATGACACTTTTATTTAAGCCACCAGCTCTCCTAATTCTCCTCCTGGTGAGATCACACTGACAGCTCTGCTTCCCATCCTGCTGTCAGGGGAAGCATTTCCTCACCTCTGAGCCCAGATGTTCAGTCCGTGAACTTACATAACATTGCACCTACACTCTCAGCCCACGCAAGGATTATGCAATTGCGAGTAGGATTCCCTGCAGTGTTTTCTGGAAATGTGAGCCTCTTCAGAACATGCATCCACAGAGTCTTGACTAAAGGCAGCTTTCTGACCTGAGCCGATGTGTGTTCTGTCTTTCTAAATGATTTTGTCTTAGAGAACTTTCCTGGTTCTAAGTCAGTTGAAGGGTAAGGGTGTTTTAGTCTACAAATAAGACTACGCCCTTCATATTTCTCAGTTTCATTCTGATGAAATTCCAAACCACTCCAAAAACCAAAGCTGGATTTTGCAGCATTCCATATTATCTTTCACACTTCCCCGAATATTACAAACTGTGCTCTAACATGGTTCAAGAGTGGAGGGATAGGCTAATGGAATACTGCATTTCTAAATTTTTGATTTATGGTTTTGAATATGTAGCTTTTCCAAAAAGTCAACACATGGTCTCCTTCTCAGAGAGATAATTTGATCTTTTTAGTGAGTCTATGGGCTAAATTTACCAAGGAGAAGGAAGGGGAGGAAATAGCTTCTATATTCCTGCATTCCTGAATATTTGACATTTAGGAGGGCTCCCAGCTGACATCTCTACTGTGTTTGCTTCTGGCGTCAGGCTGGTCCAGGCATGCTGATGGACGGAGGGGGCAGGTGCCAGGATTCCGGGATCCACACCTCACGAGGAGCTGAGGAGCCTTCTAAAAGGAGCTCATCTGGGGCTGAGGATGGAGGTGCACAGGAGAAGCTCGAGGATCTGAGCAGGTCTTCAGCAGGTCTCTCATCATCAGGGGTGTGGGATTCGTAGCCTCACAGGACATCACACAGATTGGGACCTGCTGCAGACCCCCGGCGTCTCTCATGGCTTGAGCAAGTTCAAGAAGCAGCAGCGTGTGAGCCACATCGCCTGTGTGCAGTTGGGAAGGAAGGCGGCCCCAGCAACAGGGGCACCAGTCAGCACCAGCGGGCAGATGTGGCATCAGCAACAAGGGACAGAGAGCTGAAGGGGAGCGACCAGGGCATGACACTAGGTGAGGCAGGAGTACTGACCTGTGCATCACAGGAAGGACATGCTTGAGGGAGTCCCAGAGCTGTCAGGGGTTTGAGTTCCTTAAGGGTATTAGGAGAGAGGCAGAAAAGTTCTCACTCACCACTACAGTTGACTTTATTTTTACCTACAGGCTAGTGTATCCTAGGAAATTTATTATATAACAAACGTATCCCCCAGGAATTTTTTCTGAGACCTTTGAGAAGCTGCAAATTCATAATGATGGGAATGTTGCTACAGACTTCTCACTTTCTCTAGAACAATATTTCAGGGGAGAGGCCTCTGCTAACCCTGCATGCTTCCACGACAAATGTTCACCGTCTGTTGAATTGGCAAATCTTCACATGCAACAACAAACACTAACACACCTTTTTAAAATTTTTTTCTTACTCCTAAGAGTAGCTGCATACTGCCCACTGAGTCAGAAATACTGCAGCTGAGTGGAGACTCGGTGTCCCCGCCAGCCAAGGGCTTCCTCAGGTGCCATCTCACTGAAGATGAAGACTCATCCTTCTCACCGAAGTTTTCTGGACTTTTCATAAAATGAAAAAGCAGAACGGAATATCAGATCAGGGAATGCCAAAGGGCTACTATGTTCAATTTCCTAACCTCTTTTTTTTTCTCTCTCTTTTTTGCTCATGAAAAGGAAAGCAAAGATGGGAAGGGGTCTCAGAGAGGACATGCCCACATAAAAAGGCATTCTGCAACCCTGCAGAAACAGACTCTCCCCATACCCCAGATTAAAAATTCACCTGAGGGAACAGATCTCTCAAATGCAGGTGCCTCTGGAATGTTTAGTCCTCTGTATGTGTTACTTTTGCTCTTCCAATTAATCACTCCAGTGGCACATGCCTTTTTGGCAGAAGTCAGCTCTCCCCATTTTGAGGCCCCCAGCCCTGTTGAATGATCTCGAATCCCATGAAGTAAATAGGGCTGGGGGGAAGACTCCCCTCAGCATACATCTTGAGTATCACACGTCCTTAGGAGGTTCTTACTGAACAAGAGTCTGACCTGAAGTTACCAACCAGCATCGCTCTGGTTACACCTATCATGATTCTTCAATGGATCCCACCACTTGGAAAAGCCAAGTTTAAACATAAATGTGTAACATCTAGGTCCTTTATAAATTTAGTCTCCATGTTACCCTCCCTCTTTTCAGTGGAATTGAATAATCCAGACAGGCATTTCTGCTAGCCTGGCCATTCATCACACGTCCTTAGGAGGTTCTTACTGAACAAGAGTCTGACCTGAAGTTACCAACCAGCATTGCTCTGGTTACACCTATCATGATTCTTCAATGGATCCCACCACTTGGAAAAGCCAAGTTTAAACATAAATGTGTAACATCTTGGTCCTTTATAAATTTAGTCTCCATGTTACCCTCCCTCTTTTCAGTGGAATTGAATAATCCAGACAGGCATTTCTGCTAGCCTGGCCATTAGGGCTAGGGTTTATTTGGGTCTCAGGAGCTAGAATTTTCACAGGAAAGTCACTCCAATTTTTAAGTGTTGAAATTATTTAGATAATTTAAAGGTCTGGGCTAAGCCAACCCTATCTGCAGGGCAAATAGAACACAGAGGCTGCCAGTTTTCAAGTTCTAGGAGAGGAGAATGCTGAAGACAAATTTCTCACTTAAGAGTTGATTGTTCTTCTAATCAGAAGTCAAAGAAAATGCTCTATTCAAACAACAGGAGGACTTACGTTCTCTTCAAGTGGACGTAAAATATGTACCAAGATAAAAAGTATTCTGGGCCATAGAAATGTCTCAAAAAACATAAAAAGACTCAAGTGATACAAAGTTATTCTGTAACCACAATAAGCAAAACAGAATTAAATTAGAAATTAATAACAAAATCAATATCTGGAAAATACCAAATATTTAGACATAATATACCACACATCCGAGTGACCCAGGGATCAAATAAGAAGTCCAACAGGAAATTAGAAACTATTTTGGATGGAATGAGGATGAAAAGACACTGTATATACATTCTGTGGGATGCTGGTAAAGCAGTACTTTAGGGAAATGTACAGCACTGATGACCTGTATTAGAAAAGAAGTAAAGTCTCAAACCAATGACCTTAGCCTTCTCCTCAAAAAACTAAAAAAAGAAAAGACAAATTAAACCCCAATGAAGCAGATGAAATGATAATTATGAGAAAATAAATGAAATATAAAACAGACAAAACTTTAGGAAAAAATCAATTAAAAACAAACATTGGTTCTTTGAGATCAATAAAATTGGCAAACCTCTAGACAGAGTAATTAGGAAAAAAAAGAAAAAAGAAACAGATTATCAATATTAGGAATGAGAATGAACCCATCACTATAGTCTCTACAGATATTAAGAAATTAAATGTAAACTTTGTAACTTCATGCTAATACAATTGGCAATTTAGATGAAGTGGACAAATTTCATGCAAGACACAAATTGCCAAAACACACTCAGGAAGGAAAATCTCCCTATATCTTTTAAAGACATTCAATTTGAAGCTAAAATCCTTCCCATGAAGAAAATTCCAGGACCAGATTTTTTCACTGGTGAATTTCACAAAAACTTTAAGGAAGAAGTTACACCAATTCTATAGAAGTTCCTCCAGAAAATTGGATAGGAGGGAATAATTCCTAACCCATTCAATGAGGCCAGCATTAGTCAGACACCAAAACTCATGAAAGGTATTACAAGTGGGGAGAAATCTTCAATCAATGCCCCTCATGAAGGAATAATTCCTAACCCATTCAATGAGGCCAGCATTAGTCAGACACCAAAACTCATGAAAGGCATTACAAGTGGGGAGAAATCTTCAATCAATGCCCCTCATGAACAGAGATATAAAAAGTCTACATTAGTCAGGATTCTCCAAAGAAACATAATCAATTGGATATATGTGGATATATAGAAAGAGATTTATAATCAGGGATTGGCTCATATGCTTATGGAGGCCAAGAAGTCACACAATCTCCAGCTATAATTTGGAAGACCCAGGAAAGCCAGTGTTGTAGTTCTAGTCCAAGCCCCAAGAATCTGAGACCCAGGGGAGCAGTGGTATAAGTCCTGGTTTGGGTCTGAATGCCTGAGAACCAAGAACATCAGTCCAAGAGCAGGAGAAGATGAATGTGATAAATATTCACATATCTGACCGTTTCTCTTTCCACTAGAAGTGAACAACCAGGTGTACTGCCCAAAAGTCTTCCCACTGGGAGGATTTCCCTTCACCAGTGTCTTTCAGGGATGTCTCAGAGAGGGGCTGTAGTGCTACAGACAGCATATCGTGCAGAACCATCTGTAAACCAGGCCCGAGTCTTCTCTTCCTCTGTCAACTAATCATAAGAAACTCCCCATGAGGCCATAGGTACAGGCTGGAAGAGAGAAGGCAGTGTAGCAGGAATGGTTGCCATGGGCATTTGGGCCACTTCTTCCTGTAACTTACTTGTGCCTTCAGGGCCCAGTTACATTTATACGACTTCCATCTGATGATGGAGTGCTGCTGTGCATGCCCAACTTTATGGCTTGGTAGGTTAGATAACACCCAGCTCATGATGGGCTGCTGAGGTCACATGGTAACTTGGTGGCCCATGGTCAAATGCTTAGTTTCTGCTAAGGTCAAGTAGCAGGTCAAGACCTGTTGCTCAAAAAGGAGAGTAGTTATCTTCAAATGGTGGAAGGGTCTTGTTTCAAAATCCTATGGGCCTGTGCTGCAATTCACCTATAGGGTCCTGCCAAATACTCCACATAGCGTCCCTACCTTGAGTACCAGTATATCTGCTGCATCATACAGCCCAAGGGGCTGAGCAGCTTGCACAGCAGCCAGGACCTGCTTCAGAGCCTTCTCCTGTTCTGGGCTCCACTTGAAACTAGCAGCTTTTCTGATCACTCAGTACATGGGCCAGAGTAACACACCCAAATGAGAAATGTGTTGCCTCCAAAATCCAAATAGGCCCACTAGGTGCTGTGCCTCTTTCTTGGCTGTAGGAGGGGCCAGATGCAGCGACTTATCTTTCACATAAAAGGAATATCTTGACATGTTCCACACCTCTGGACCCCTAAAAATTTTACTGAGGTAAAGTTCCCTAAATTTTAGTCAAGTTTATTTCCCGCCCTCTGAAATACAAATGTCTTACCAATAAATCTAGAGTAGTTGCTACTTTTTGCTCACTAGATTCAAACAGCATAGTGTCATCAAGGTAATGGGCCAGTGTTATATCCTGTGGAAGGTAAAAGCAATCAAGATTCCTGCAAACTAAAAGCAAACCACTTCTGGTGGTCTTTAATAACAGGTATGGAAGAAAAGGCATTTTTCGGATCAATAGCTGCATATCAGGTATCAGTGGATGTGTTAATTTGCTCAAGCAATTAAACTACATCTGGTATAGTAGCTGAAATTGGACTCACCACCTGGGTAAGCTTATTGTAATCCATTGTCATTCTCCAAGATCCATTTTTTCTGCACAGACCAAATAGGAGAGGTAAATGGGGATGTGGTGGAAATCACCACTCCTACATCTTTCAAGTCCTTGATGATGGCATTGATCTTTGCAATCTCTGAAGGAATGTGATATTGCTTTTAATTTACTATTGTCCAAAGTAGAGGCAGTTCTACTGGCCTTTCTCACCACAATCTCCCTCACCCCACAGACAGGGAACCAATGTAGGAATTCTGCCTTCTGCTAATTATGCTTATTCCAACTATGTATCCTGAACTGAGGAAATAACCACAGGCTGTGTTCAAGAACTCACCATGAGATGGAACTGAACTAAAATTCCATTGATCTTCTGACCTCCATAGCCTCTGCTTTGGCTGGTGGGCCTCTGTGACATTTTGGGTCTCCTAGAATTCATGTCAATTCAGAGCCATTGTTCACGAGTCTCTGAAATCTCTGATTATTTCCTTTTTCCCAGTGTATAGCTACTCTAGTAAAAGACTGTAGCTCCCTTTGGGGAAGGCTGGGAGAAAGATTAACAGCATAAATGTTCATTAGTGTACTAGAGTCCTTCCTCAAGGGGACATGGCCTCCATTCATCAAAGTGGTCTGGGTCTATAAACTTGATTAAGTCTGGGAATTCATTGAAGGGCTACACATTTATCCTATGAATGAAATGAAATAAAAATAAAAGGTTGATTTAAAAATAAAAAATTAACCAATGAGTTTTGCCATATAAATAAAATGAAAAATAAAAACCACATAATGAGCTTAATGCAGAAAAAGCATGTAATAAAATCCAGACATCCATTTCTGATTAAAAAAAAGAAAAACATTCAGCAAATCAGGAATAGAATTACTCACCCCGATAAAGGATATCTTTGAGTATCTATATACTCAACACTGAAAGAATGAGTACTATCTCTCTAAAATTATGAACAAGATAAGGATATTTGTTGTGACAATGTCTATTTAACAGTGTATTGAAGATTATGGCCACTCCAATAAGATAGTAAAAAGACATAAAAGGTATCCATATTGAAAAGAAAAAATAAAACTGTCTTTATTTATAGACATGATATACATGATTGTTTATGTAATAAAAATCTGGTAGACTCTGGAAGAAAAGCTATTAGAACTAATAGAGTAGTTTTAGCAAGATTGCAGGAAACAAGATTAATATAAAAATTGAATATATTTGTATATTATAGCAACAAACAACAGGAAACTGAAATTAGTAAACTAATACCACTTAAAGTAGCATAAAAATATAAAATATTTAGAGGTAAATCTTGCAAATCTTACAAGATCTGAACACCAAAAACTGCAAAAACATATCTCAGGAGAAATTAAGTAAGAACTAAATAAATGGAAACACATATAATATTCAAGGACCAGCAGACTAATATTGTTAAGATGTCAGTTTTCCCTAAATTTATGTATAGATTACATGAAATCTCAACAAAAATTCCAACAGACTTTCTTGTAGAAATTGACAAGCTAATTCTAAAATTTGTATGGAAATATCAGGAGCCTGGTATAGCCAAAATAGCTTTAAAAAAGAATAAAGTTGGAGAACTATCTGATTTCTAGACTTACCATAAAGCCATAATTATCAAAACATTATGGTTAGCATACTGCATGAGGCATACTGAATAAGCATAAAGCTAAAAAAATAGGTCAATGTAACAAAATAGAGAATCCAGAAATAAACTCACACATGTATGGACAAATGATTTTCAACAAAAAGACAATTCAATAGAGAAAGAGTACACTTTTCAATGAATGTGCTGGAACAAGTGGATATCCATGCAAACAAGATTGACCTTGATTCTAATTTGTGCAATATATAAAATTTAATTCAAAACAGATTATAGACCTAAAATTATAAAATTTCTAGAAGAAACACAGAGGAAAATTTTTGTGGCCTTGGGTTAGGCAAGGATTTCTTAGATATAATACAGAAAATACAATCCATAAAAGAAAAGTTATAAATTAACTTGATCAAAATTTTAAAATTCTGCTCACTAAAAGACCCTAGAGAATGAAAGAAAAAGCCACAGACTGGTAGAAAATGCTGACAGTGGACATATCTGATAAAGGACTTGTATTCAGAATATATATACTATTGTGTGTGTACATGTACCTACATACATTTATATATACATATATATACACACAGACACATCTGAAAACTCACTAATAAGCAAAAAAGCAACCTAATAAAAATATATGCAAAAGATTTGAAGAGACATTTTACAAAAGAAGATATACGGATTGACAATAAACAATGAAAAGATGTTCAAAATCTCTGTTGTTCACATTAAAGACATAATAAAATGCCACCTCACATATATTAGAATAGAAAAAATTACAGAAATACAACTTTAATGCCTGGTCTTAGTTGCAATAGGATTTTGATAAAACCTAGTCTATCTAAAAGATGAATAGCATTTTCTTAATGAGTTCCTACTGCTGTTAATTTCTATTTTTAAAAATTTTTGTTAATTAATAAACAGTATGTTTGTTCAGTGAAAAGAATACACCTCATTAAATAGCTTTTCTACATAACCAAAAAAGAAAAATTATTTGACTGTCAACTGTGGCAAATAGCAGGACCATGTATTTATATGAGTAAGTGTTTGGGGTAAATCTTTCTGCCTACAGAATATTAAATGAAGTTGTTTTTTTTTTTTTTTTTTTTTAAAAAAAGAAAAAATTAGAAAGACAAACCACGGTACGTGTTGGAGAGGATGTGGAAGAATTAGAACTCTCGTCCACTTCTTATGGGAATGTAAAATGCTGCTACTTGGAAGACAGTTTGGAAGTTACTTAAATATTACACAGATGCCTACCATATGATCCACCCATTTAATTCAGGTATTTATTCAAGAGAAATAAAAGCATATAACTATACAAAGACTTTAGGCCAAAGTTCAGCCTCCTTTGTAATAGTCCCAAACTGGAAGCAACCCAAGTGTACAGGAGGTAAATGGAAAAACTAATTACAGTATGTCTATACAATGGAATACTACTAATCAATAAAAAAGAATTAACTATATATGCAACAACGTGAAATAATCTCAAAATAGTTATACTGAGTGAAGGAAGCCAGACACAAAGAGGGTACATGCTGGATGATTCCATTTATATAAAACTCTAGGAAACACAAATTAATATATAGTTTCTGACAGCAGATGAGATGTAGCAGGTGGGGAGAGATTGGTGATAAAAGGTGGGGGAAGGGAGCAGTTATGAAGGGTGATGGATTGCACCATCTTCTTGACTGCTGTGGTAGTTTCACAGTGTTCACATACCAAAACTTGCCAGAGTGTACCCTGGAAATATGTGCAGTTTATCATATGTCAACTACACTTTAGTAAACCTGTTTAAAAAAACATTCCATGGTCTAAACCAAACATACCCATGAGCCAAATATCCCAAGCTGCCAATTTTCAATCTCCGAGAGAGCAGAATGCTGCAGACAAAAATCTCCCATTTAAATTTAAGGTTATTGATTGTCTAACTATAAGCCACATCATGAAATTAAAGAACATGCAGCAGGGTCGAATCTAACCAAAGCACGTTTCCTCTCAGATTCTTGGACATGCTTGAACAATGATCCCCTCTAAAGGATGGGTACCCCAGCTAAATATAAATATTAGGTTTAAACTACTTCTAAAAAAACATCTACTATTTACCAAGGAAAGAGAAAGAAGTTTCTTATCAAAGTCCAGATAGTCTCTGGTGCACATACCTCCTGTGAACTCAGACAGCTTCCATTCCTTTGTACCGTCTCTTAGTTGGCACCAAGCTCACACTTCCTTTTAATTTTTCATGTATACTTTGCTTTGAATTTATCATCCTTTTCTTTTAATGCTGTTGGCTAAGGACAGAGAGATCTGGGATTAGATCCAGGTGAGCTTCTTAGTGGCCCTGAGCCCCAGCCTGCTTGGGTATAAGAGGACAAGGACACTCAAGCCTCACCCAAGAATGTGGTGTGTGAGGGAGCTTCGGGTGGGGAGTAGGCATTCTTTAGTGATTAGTTGGATGAGTGGAATGCCTGCAGGTTTGCAAATCCTGATACGTTTAACATTTTCATATAAATTTAAGGAAAAAGGAGAACCAAGTTCATGCATCTTACATAAAATGGAAGAAAACAACTCGTTGGTTTTGGATCAGTGAAGCCCCCAGGTGAGGCTTACATTAAATCCTGACCCACACCTCTTACCTGTCTTGTCAGGGCTCTACCTCCTGGAAGGTCTAATCTGGCTGCTATGTACAGGCTGCCCCGGCATTCCACACCTTAGAATTCCTGTCCTCTGCCCAGACCAGGCTCTGGTCCATCTGACCAGGATGTGGATGCTTTCCCAGTAGAGCACCTGGGGCCCAGAATACAGAGGTGTTTGAAAGCCACTTGCCACCTATGCCAGTGAGTGGTGAGCTGTGGATGACACCCGGGCAGCTCCCTGCCAGCTGCTCTCTGGGGATCCTTCTGAACACACGTCCCAGCATGTGGCCAATGATGACAGCAGTGAGGGAGGCAGCCTGGCTCACGAGGTTTCAGAGCAAAGTTTTTTATGTGCTCTTTGTACATGTTTATAGGATGTGGCCTAGTCTCACAATGGTGCCTCTGTTGGTGGTGTGCATGGCTGGAAGATCCCTTGGAGATTCACTGTATTTTCATCATGGCATGCAGCCCTTGACTTGCTGTCAAAGCTGCACTCACTGTGGCGAGAGGCTGCACAACCTCTATTCCTCAAAGTCTACAGGAGGGGAGGCTTTGTTAGCAGGGGACCCAGGGCATCCCAGGGCTCTCTATCTGGAGCCCTGTTGGCTAGAGGGTCCAGCAGGCCTCCCTGGAGATGGGGAAGACACACTTGCAGGCAATCAGATCTAGAAACATCAGGATGGAGGTTCTTAGTTACAAAGACATAGGGACGACCACTGACGTCTCAGGGGTTTCCACAGGGACAGGATTAGAGGAAGGATTTTAAGGAGGAGAGAGATAAAGTGATTCATCCTTGAGGGTGGGGAGAATATGCTTTTGTGTAGGATGCCAGCTGTTGCTCTACAATTTCTCTGGCTCTGTCCTACATGGGATCTATGCCGAATGGCTCTAGAGAGGAGGGTCTAAGAAACTGAAAGTGAGAGCAGCTTTGGGGCATGAGCCTAATGTTGCCACCCACGCTCTGTCCTACATGGGATCTATGCCGAATGGCTCTAGAGAGGAGGGTCTAAGAAACTGAAAATGAGAGCAGCTTTGGGGCATGAGCCTAATGTTGCCACCCACACCAGCAACTCTGAGAAGTGACGTTGGTAGCGACACAGTTACTGGGGAAAGCAGATGCTGAGAGTGAAGGGAGGTGCCCGTGGCAGCAGCAGCAAACTTCAATGGTTGCCCATGGGAACGTGTGAGCCTTTTGCACCCTGCCAAGGGAGAAGAGGCGCCTGTGAGCTCAGGTCCCTGGGACCGCTCTGAGCAGGGACATAAAACCAGCAGTCATTTCCTCTGCCCTGTGATTGTTCTACCTGGGGCTCTTGCTTCCAGTGAAGGAAAAGTACACCTGGAGGAAACTGTTGCAGCTATAGTTCATGAGTCTCATGAGACAGTCTTTGCTACTGTCTCTTTCTGGAATTCCTGAAATGTGTGTATCCCTGCTGGTAGTAATCCTTCATACCTTCTTTGCAGAGGCATTACGTTTGCACCTGCCTAGAGCAGCTAGATGCAGAGCATATTCACCTCTCCCTCACTGTCTGAGCCAGCAAATCTGTGTTCTCTGGCCATTTGCTCTGATGTTAACTCGCTAAACTCTTTTCCAGCATCTTCAACATTCTTTCAAAAATAATGTATCCACAAATGCCTATTATGTGTCAGGGGTGGTAGTGAAGCAAAGAAAATCCTTTTCAGGAATCCAAATGGTTACGTTGGTTACAGACCAAAAAAAAAAAAAAAAAAAAAAAAAAAAAAAGACAGCCTAAGACCATCTATGTTGGGTCATTTCATAACCTATGGATATTCTCACTCTGACCCACACTTTTACAATTTATTACTGATATGAAGCTAGATGTTACCTTGGGAGAACACACTGCATTTTGGGATGAATGAATCTAAAAGTTCTTTTTTTTTTTTTTTTTTTTAACAGCACAAGAGAGAAGAAAGCAGGTGATGTTTAGTCTGACAAGGTCAGCCTCTGCTGGCTGTGATGAGAAGTGGACAGCAGGAGTGGGGGTGTTGCCCAGCAGCCCCCCCAATACCCAGGAGCTGTGGAGGGAGCCAAGAGAAGATTCTGGAAACTGGTTTCTGAAGGGAACAAGCCGAAGTTGCATCAACTGTTTTGAACAAGGAGTTGTGAAGCCACGGTTAGCTGAGAAGTAGATTCAACATGTAAAAGATTATGTAGCTAAAAATCCAGGTCTCCAGAGCCAGGAATCAGATAGGAAAGCAGAAACCAAACCCTGGAGCCATGTAGAGGTGAAGGGTTGAGACCTGGCCGACAGGAGTGCAGGTGCAGAAGTGGACCACTCGGACTATTCCACCCTCATCCAGGACACGGCGACCAAGCCCAGCTGCAGAACTCCATGCTCTTTTTTAGGAAAGGGGCAGGTTGTTGTCCTTGATGTCTGCACATAGATTTTGCTTTAGAAAGGCAGTGAATGGTGCCCTGATGCTTGAGATGAGTCAGCGCAGCCTCTTCAGTCCCCACCGAGTTCTCAGTGACTTCAGGGTGCAGGTGGGAGCCATGGTGGGCAAACACGTCCATTCCCTCACCCCTCTCTCCTCCCTCTCCTCACCTGCAAGACCGTGGCTCTATCCTTTGTCCATTCAAGAAACTGGACATGGCTGGAGAAAAACACACCACTGGGGAGAATGCACTGTTTAAATTTAAGACCACTCACCTCAAGGGAGCCCTGGGCCCTTCCATTCCCTAGTGGATTCACTGGCCCACTCTCCATGAGACCAGTTTACATGCTTTTGAATCTCCCCAGACTTCCTCCCTCCTCCTCCTTCTTCACTGGCATGATGGTTAATTGCATGTCAACCTGGTTGGGCTAAAGGATGCCGAGATAGCTGGCAAAACATTATTCATGAGTGTGTCTGTGAGGGTGTTTCTGGAAAATGTTAGCATTTGAATTGGTGGACTGAGTAAAGATCATTCTCGGAAATGTGCATGTGTACTATCCATGAAGGCTGGAATAGAAAAAAGGCAGAGGAAGGAAGAATTCTCTCTCTCTTTGTAGGCTGGGACATCCATCTGGTCCTGCCCTTGGACATCAGAGCTCCTGGTTCTTGGCCTTTGGACTCACATTGTGACTTACAACTTTGCCCCTCCCCTGCTCCACCTTCCTCAGGCCTTTGGACTTGGACTGAATTACACCACCGGCTTTCCTGGACCTCCAGCTTACAGATGGCAGATTGTGGGACTTCTCAACCTCCCCTGCTCCACCTTCCTCAGGCCTTTGGACTTGGACTGAATTACACCACCGGCTTTCCTGGGCCTCCAGCTTACAGATGGCAGATTGTGGGACTTCTCAACCGCCATAACCATGTGAGCCAACTCCCATTCCCACTGTAAAATGATTTCGATCTCTCTCTCTCTCTCTCTCTCTCTCAATGTATGTGTGTATGTTTACATCCTGTCAGTTCTGTTTTTCTGGAAAATTGACTGATACAACTGGAGATTTTGGTCACCATTTCATGAGGAAATATAGTTACCAGAAATGTCTTTTTTCACTCTCCCAGTCTCCCCATCAACCTGCCCCTGTCCCTGTAAACCTGCCTCTCATGTGAAAAGCTGAGGGCCCCTGCCCCCAGGCACAGCCCTCCTCCCACCAGGGTTGTGCTCCTGTAGCTCTCTCTTTCCCTTCTTAACCATCGGCTTTTCTCTTCATATGCAATCATTCCCACCAGCAAACCAACATGCTGGGAGAGAGTCCATCTCAACTACCCTCTCAAGACCCCCTAGCCCCTTATACTTCTGCCCTTTGCTCTGCTCTCCTGAGATCCAGCCTCCTCGAGAGCTGCCCTGCTGCCACCTCTAGCCCCCACCTCCCTCTCCCCAGGGCCTTCCCAGGCAGGCTCCAGACCCCAGTACAGCTGCCCGGCCAGCCCACCAGTGTCCTGCAAGTGGGTGAGGCAAACGGTCAGTTTTTGGTTCTCTCCTTCCATGCAATCCTCTCTAAATTGTATGTGCTTAAAATGAAAAACCATAAAAGAAGACATCATGAACAACAGGAGGTCATATATTATACTAAAATGCAGATTTTAAAAAGAACTACATACAACTTTAAGTTTTTTTATATTTAAAAAAATAACATTTTGAAAAATTTTCAAGTAACTTTAGACTTACAGGCGAGTTGCAAAAACAGCACAGAGTCCGTGTGTAGTTCTCATTCATGTTCCTTTAATATTAATGTCCTATGTGACGATGGCACCATTACCAAAAACAGGAATTGACATTGGTACAATATTACTAATTAAACTACAGAATTTATTTAAAAGTCACCACTTTTCCCACTAACATTCTTTTTCTATTCCAAGATCTAATCCAGAGTTCCCACTGCATTTAGTTGTCATATCACCACAATCTCCTCCAATGTGCGAAGCTCCTCAGTTTTATTGTTTCTCTGTAGAATGTCCCTTAATTCAGGTTTGCCTGATATTTTCTCATAATTAGATGAAGCCATTTTTGGCAAAAATACAGACTTGCAGAATTTTCAAATCTGTTATTGCAACTAACAATATGCTATGTTTTAAAAAAAAGATTAACTTACTTAAAATCCTCAAAATCTCCCCACAAAGTAATGATTGCCACCCCTCCCCAACCCCCACCCCCATTTTATAGATGGAAAAACTAGGAAGTTAAATAATTGCCCAAGATCACATAATTAGTAAGGAGAAAGTTGGGACTTGAACACCAGTACTCCCACTCAGGGAGCCACATATGTTTTACAAGCAGTGACTGTGTATCAGACTAGGACAGATGGCTAAACCTCAAGGTCACAGCTCTGAGAGAAGGAAGGGAAAACTTCTGACAATGCTCCTCAAGAGGGGTCAAGGTGTCTTTAGAGTCAGTGAGTTCCCCAGCGGTGGCGGTCTTCAAGGACAGGTGAAATAACCACCTGGCAGATCTTGTCCCACACTCTGAGTCTATCAAAAAGTAAAAATCAAACTCTGGATGATATTGCATAGGCTATGCTTATTCTTAGGAGTTACTCTCTTCATTTGACCTGGAATTCAATTTGTGTGCAGTTTTATTTTAAGATAGGAGTTATAACCTAGAAGAATGTCGTTGAATCAGATCAGGAAGGTTTGAGTTGCGAGCAGCTAGGTGGAAAGGAAACCATTATCGAATAAGACAGACTAGCATAGAGAAAAATGAAAAGAGCCTGTAAGTGAAAACTCTCAATTCTGTACCATCCTGGAAAGTTAATAATAATGTGCAATTACAAATATCCTGTTAATAAGCCTTGGAGGTTGGTAATAAGTGGAGAATAAAGATTGTGCTATTCAATCCTGCTTCCTTATGCAAAAATTAATTATCTTATTTTCCCGTACCTGAAAAACACATTTATGAGTCCTCTCTGTTTTTTTCTTTGATGTAGCAAATGATTTAACATTCCATTAAATATTGATCTGTTACTATAATTGTGCTTGTTATTTCAGTTGTGAAACACCTTTACATAAGCCACTATTGCCAGATAGATAGGTGAAGTTGCCTGGGGGAAAGTGCATGACAAGTGTCCCAGGCTACTGTGCAACTGGCCAGACATCTGTGCCCAGAGAGTGGCTATCGAGTGATCAGTGAGACGTAGAGTCAGAGAACAGGTGTTCTGCACTGTCTGGGCCTGGGCCCAGTATCGTTTAACAGCTTTATCAATGACCCGGGTGAGATGGAATGGACAGTGTGCTGCACACTTTTGCAGCTGTAACACAGCCAGGTGGGGACCAAGGGCTCTGGAAAAGAGGATTATAATCCAAACTGATCTTGACAAGTGTGGCTCTCACAACTCAGCAATGGGCATTGACTGGATGCCATAGGTAGAGAATAGATGTAGAAGAAAGAGAGAGTTATAAAGGAAGTAGAAAATGTTTTCTGTTTGGCAGTTTGCTGACTGATTGGAAACCAATGGTGAGAACGCAGGCAAAGATGGTAGCCCCAGAGATCGAGGGATGCATATGTGGGCACACTCACAGGAGTTACTCACAGCATCTTGGTCTCAGAGATGCGTGACATGAAGGGATTGAATGGAGGATGAGGGGATTGAGTGGAGGACGAGGGGAAAGGAGTGGGTGACCTGGCAGCGGAAATGGAGCATCTCCATGTGGCATGGAACAGAATGTCACTCAGCAAAAAGCATAGCCTTGTCAATAGCATGGAAAATGAATAACAAAAGCAAGCAAAAGTAAACAGGTAAATTCTTTAAGGCCATGCAGAGTAGATGCCAACGCAGACAAAAAGTAAATTGTAAATACAGAAAAGGCTGAGCTAAGTGTAAGTAAAATAGAAAAAGCTGTAGATAGGAGTTAAGACATGTAAGAAAACCCGAAGTTCTGCAGTTGGAGGCAGAAGAGAGGCGGAACTGTCCCTGTTGCTGTGAGATAACCTCTGTATTGTATGCACTGGAACTGCATTCCCTGTGGAAGCAGAATAAACAAGAGAACAAAGAAGTAAATAAATGCATACATATGCACGTGAATAAGGTGTGTGTGTAAGGTGGGGTTCTATTCTGTATTTTTAAAATATAGATATAATTCACTTATCATAAAATTCACACCTTTAAAGTCCTTCTTAGCCTATGTATGTGGTAGCAGAAGACCAGGAGAAACAGTTAACACCCTGGACTCCTTTAGCTTGGAGAGCAGAAAACCCCAGAAGCTTACACACGGTGGAGAATGTATATTTTCAGGGTGGAACAATGGGTTTCCTGAGTGTACAGGTTGCAAAAGGAGGTAATGAATTTTCTCCTCAGTAAAGATCTTTGAAATTAAGATAAATTCTGACCTTTCTGGCAAGAAGTAAATGTGGTCTTACATGACAGTAACATCAAACCTTAACATCTTAGGCCTTTGAGTGTGTGTTATTTGGTTCTGATGTTTGTCAGGTTTCTAACTGTGTTATGTTGAAACGTGTAAACTCAGAGAGAGGAACAATCTAGAAGTAGGAAAACAAATAGTCATTAGCCATTTGGGCCAGTGTAAAATGTAAATATTTTCTCAGATTCTAACAAAATAGCCAAATAAGCAGCTGAATGTCTCCTCTCCCACTCTTCATCACAGAACAGCAGTGCTCGCTGTTGGATTTTTAGATCAGCTGTCATCATGAAACCAGATGGCATAAGTGGTGCAGTGCTAAGCATCAGTGCTCCTGCCAGCAGGGTGAGAAGGGAGCTGTTGTCAACCCCAGGTAAACCCAATGCACGAAAGAGCCTTTCCAAGGGTCTCTGCACCTGCTGCAGTGGTCTTGTGTTCCTGGTGACCATCCTGCCATGTGTGACTATGGAGATGCTGCCTCCCCACTTGAAAAGGAAGACATTTGCTTAGTTGTATGATAACCATCTGGGTGTCCCTTTTTCTCTCACTTTCTATGGAGGGAAAAAACTAGAATGTGGACAGCAGCTGTGAAGAGTATTTCACAGATGGTGCCAACTGATCCACAAAAGCCCTTTGTTCCAGGTACCCTGCCATCTGACAGTGCAGGTGTGCAGTGGACTTGATGATCTGCATGCTGGTTACGATCCTCTGGGAATTGACACGGAGGAGATCGGTACTGTCTCAAGGGAGAAGGCTGCTCATTTGGGTGGTGGTGGGGGGTGGGCAGCAAGCCTTCAACCTGGGGGTTACACAGCTCTTCAGTGAGACGTCCACCTGAGGTGGCTGGAGTGCATTGTTCTCTTTATCTGTTTGAAATGTGGAGGTGACTCCCAGGTTCTGTTTACTTAGATGGACCATACAAAAAAGTATCAACATGCATTAGGCTGACAAATGAGCCTTCCAGAATTTGTGTTTCTCTCATCACATTAGCTATCACCTACCCATAAGGCCCGTTCCTTTATTGCTCTGTGCACCTGCTGAGTTGAAGGAACACAGGCATATACTCAGCAAAAACATGCCAAATTCCCTCTCCACTACAGATGCTACAGAAACCAGCAAAAATGAACAAAGACAAAAACAAGTCTTTCCCTACCCACCCTCTAAAAAGGAGACAATAGTTAGAGAAGGGGGTAAGCAGGCATGACTATAGGACTTAGGCAGCTCTGGCTTCTAAAAGAAATTTGTCTGCAAGATATCAGCACTGAGCTTTGGAGCCTCATGTGGACCTATCAGCTAAAGTGCTGGTATTTTTAACTCATTAATACTGGCCAATTATACTTATTTGCAAATGACCAAAGAATATTAGGTTATTCTTTTGCAGCTTAACATCTGTACTTTCATACACTTTTAATATCTAATGTAACATCTAATCACCTTTTAAGAAACAACGGCAGGTTGGAAATGGTTATGTTATTATGGCCTCAGCATCAAATTCCCATTAGATAATTTGCATATGCTATTAAAATCCAGGCTGAAATAATGTTAGCATTGAAATATAATCACCGCCTAGGTATCTTGGGCATTAAATAAACTTTTGTGCATACATAATTCTTTCACTGAATTATTTTATAATATTATATCCATTGTGCTTCTCTTACAGCTTGGAAGGGCACGATCCCATTTATGTACACACATACGAGGGAATTTAAAAATGTTCGTGGAAAAATGAAATTAAAAGATAACATGAATCTTTCCATGAACTTTCTGAAGACCCCATGCATGTGGGAAGAGACTTAAAATAGTTCAACAAAATGTTGAGAATGCTGACTTCTGATGGTGAGCTCCGTGATAATTTTAAAGTTTTTAAAGTTATTTCATTATTTGTATTTGCTGTGTTGCATTTGTTTATGTGTGTGTATATATACATTAATATACAATATATGCAATATGTATATATACATTATACATACATTAATTAATATGCATATTAATATATATAATATGTACATTTTTTCTTTTTTCTTTTTTTACAAAATTAAAGTTATTTTTAAAATTATTTGAAAATATCCACTAAGATTCAGGCTTCTTCACTTCTCAGTGATAAAACTAAGGTGTTGAATATAATATAGAGACACGTTCAAGTTATCAAGTTGATGAAACAGGCATGGTTCATTCATTCATCCGTCCTCCAATTATCTGAAAGTTCATTCGCTGTGTCATTCACATAGTGTGCCTACTACATGTTGGAGAATATGACTGTAGTTGGGGATACTCAGTCAATAATACAGAATCCTCAAGTTAATGTTTTTCTTTTAAAATATTAATCTTAAAACGATTGCACCCTTGGGTGTCACTTCCAGGGTGAAGCTATTACTCAGTGAACTAGCTCCTCTACACAAATTGTGGGCTCTGAGTCAGAGGACCCGTGGAGCTGCAGTCCCCATCTATAAAATGGGCTTTTATGGACCCACCCTAAGGATTACATGAGTTGTTCATACTGATGATTATGTTGGTGTATAAAAGAATCAGCAATCAAAAATGCAAGAAATTTAAAAAGTTTCTTGTTTTATGTGAAATATATCTCAGACCATACTTTGGCTTGTTTCTTACAGCTTGTGAATCAGATGCAAAAACTATGAATGGCCAGGATAACTTGAAAAATAAGATTATAATAAAACCTTGGAAATATATCTCAGACCATACTTTGGCTTGTTTCTTACAGCTTGTGAATCAGATGCAAAAACTCTGAATGGCCAGGATAACTTGAAAAATAAGATTATAATAAAACCTTGGTTGTAATATATGTTTTCTTTATAGTCCTTTACATGAATTATCTCATCATGTGAAGAAACCATTTTCCTGAGAATACTAATAACTGAAAAAGCAGGAGAATCTTTTCACTTCGAAAGCAAAAGGTACTATAACACCAAGGTCAAGGGTTCGGATCCCCTTACAGGCCAGCTGCCGAAAAAAAAAACCCCAAACCGAAAAAACCCTGAAATCATGCATGCGACTGTCATTGGCCTTTATCTGGTTTCTGCAGCTTCTGTCCTCAGCTGTCACAGTGGATGAAGAGATTTCCCACCTCAGACCTTCTTAATTCCCAATCCTGATTTGGGCAATCACCTCCGGTTATGTAATAAGAAATTGCACATTAGGATTGTTACCAGTGGGGCACTTTGTCAGCAAATTCTTCTCAAATGCAGAGTGTTAAGGAAACGTGGGATTCCTGTTACTGGCAGTTGTGTCACTGTACAAAGAAGTTCCATTATAAATTTTAAATTCAGTTTTTATCTTATTGAAGTATTTGTGAATGGCACATGTAAATTCTCTCTCTTCCTTTCAGTGGAAGGGAATTGGAGAAGATAACAGGACATAAGATCTCCAGCTTCTCGGGTCCAAGATATAGTAATTAAATTCCATTCCTTTTTCTCATCTGCAATTTAGGCACATTTCTAAAGAAAAGAGGAGTAGATTTGATTGGATGGAGGTAGTTATTAATTAATGAAATGGTTTCCGAAGGTGAAATGTAAAAGAGGAGAAGACGTGGCTGCTGCACCCGCTGTTTCAGCTGTGACTGCTGGCAACTCTTCCTGCGTGGCTTTTCTCTGGCCGAGATGCACACAGTGAGATGCCCTCAGGTCGGTGGTCTCCAAGCCAGAGGTCCACAGGTGCAGCCTCACAGAGTCATGAGCACTAAGCACTCTGAGTATCTGTGCATCTGATGTTCCTGTGACATACAATATGGTCTGTCCAGCCGTGGGGCTGCTCACCTTTCAAGTCCGGACTATGATAGCACCTTCCAATAAGGAAAGGGCGAGGCAGGCTGAGCTCCCTGAAGGCAGGTGTTGAGTTTCATTCAGCCCATGAGGAAGAACGTATGGGATCCCTGGTGTCGAGTTGACCTTGGCACTCTTCCCTTCCGGAAACTTCAGTTACTCAGGGCTGTGTGGCAACTCCTCATGCCGTTAGCAAATCTTCCCTAGTGTGCAGCAGCCCTGCTTCCACGCTGCACATGTGGGATGTGTCCTGAGCTCTGCTTCATGTCTTTCTTTGTTTAAATCTTGCTCACTGTGCATCCTGACGATACTGACTTAAAGCAGAGTGTTACATAAACAAGTTGGGCTGCAATTGCCTGTAAATGGTGAAAAGTCACAAAAAACTAAAGGGCATGATGTGTTTTGTTTACTGGCAAAACACTGGATTTGAAATTAGAATTCTGCTGGTTGGAAAAACAGCTCGTCATTATCAGGGATAGAAACTAGGCCACATCACTTAAAACTTCTGATGCGAATTTTTAAAAAATCTATAAAATAGAAATAAATAATGAAAACCTTATATAATTGTTATGAAGCAGCAGAGTTTTGTAGATTGTACATTTCCAAACTAACCTAAAGAATAGATCAGCACATTTCCAAACTGATCTAAGGAATAGTATAACAAGAAGTATATTTTCTTACATGCAATTTAACTGACCGCTAAAGAAACTGAGCAGAAAACTGACAAGGAATTGTTCCAAGAAGAGGATTGAGTACAACTCCCGTGGTCCCTGTGCAAATCCTAGCTCTGCTGTGTGAACGCTCAAGTTTTAGGCTCATTTCTCCTTGAAATAATTGACCTCAGGTTGGAAATAACCTCAAGAAGCTATCTTGTCTAAATCCTGCCCTACAAGCTAAAGTTTTATAGATTATATAGCTTTGGTCCAAAAAGGTGAATTGACTTGCTCAAGGTCATAGAGGTAATGTCAGATTATATCAGGAACTGTGGGCAGTACATAGTGTGCTGCTACTGTGAGCTTCTTCTAAGAACCTGTGAGTTACACCCTGATAGTTCATCAAGTAAAATTAACACACAATGGATGAGCCTGAGTATACTGAAATTGCCCTAAAAGATGGACATGTATAAATGTTCAAGAATATTGGGTCTGTTAATGTCTGTAGAGAAAGGGTTAACAAAAGCAGCTGGCATGCCCTCCACAGAATCTCCAAAGGTACTCTACGGGGCGAGACTTGGTCAGGTTTCTTCAGCTGTGTGCAGAGGAGACAGTGTCCTGACTAGTGGGCTCAGGGTCTCCATGGGAAATGGTGTCCTCAGGCCTTGTCAACCCCAAGGTCTTTGCCTTCATACTGATCAAGTTCCTCTGATTCCATTTTTCTGGTTTTGATATGTTTTCCATGTAGACTTTCCAACAAGAGCAAAGACACTACCTGTTGGATATGATTAATATCTTTTCTTGATATTGCTACATCTTATCATAATTTAAGAAGTTGATATCTGATTTCTACAGCAGCCTCTTGTGGATTTGGTTAATGGGAATTATTTTCCTTAAATCAGTGGTGTGTTCCCACGTGCACACACACGTGCGTGCAAGTGTGTGTGTGATAACTTCCACTTGAAGGCTGGTGATAAGACCCTGAAGTGAGATGACCCCACAATGGTAAAGGAACCACACACAACCGTCCATCCACCTCCACCCTCATCATTCGTAACTTCATTAGAAGCAGGCCCCCACGCCATTCCAGTCTAGTCCTCTGCACTACCAGAGAATGTGAGAGGTGATGCTCTAATCCCACTCTCCTCTCTACCGTTTCTCTTGCAGGCAGCACTGATCATCACGCAATGCTTTTCTGCTGAGTGTGGAAGTGGACGCAGGCAGCCACTGCCAAGGGATGCTCACGCTTCTCTTAGTGAGAGTCTCACGAGAGGAGAACTATTGGCCAACACGACTTTCCTGCTGAATATGACAGTGTCCCTGGTATTCTTGAGCTGATTGTGTAGGCGTGGTCACTGGGCTTTCACAATTTGAATGCTGCAGCCTGAGAAGACAGAAAGCCAAATAAAGATAAAATTTAGAAGTGGCTTTTGCACATGCCCGTGCAATAATTCAGTTCATTAAACAACATTTCACAGCCTATTGGATGACACTGTGTCATTGGAGGAGATGTTGTTTCTCCAAGTAGCGGCACGTGGGAAAACTTCCTTTGGATTTTATTTCACCTTTCCTGTGTTAAATAACCATTTTCTGGACCAGAATGAAACTGGCACCTTGCCGGGCTCTGCTATCTACATTTCCACACTTTACCTGCTGGGCAGGTTTCAGTGAGTTGGAGAAGTTTGACAAAGACAGCCTTTATCCAGAGCCTAGAGTAGTTTCAGTTTACTGTTGTTGAATTTGGTATCACCAACTTTTGGCAAAGATCCAGGATTTCCTCATTGAATTAAAAGTTATTTACAAGGTTTCTCAAATGTATCAGATTTATAAAAATTGAAACAAGTTGTATTTGGGGCACAAATATGAGCCTCAGTTCCACCACAAAGGATATAGTCATTAAAAAATAATGAGATAAGTAAAAAAGGAGCAAGAGAGAGCAATAGCTGCCAAGCACTATTTTGTTTTTGTTTCTTTTATTATTTTAAACTAATATCTTAATCTCGAAGTGCTGCTCCTTTCAATTATTCCTTTAGATCGGCTTTAGCTTGTTAATTCTGTTTATTGATTACCGATATGTTTATTGAGCAGCTACTATGTCCCAGACACTCTTTTATGTACTGGGAATGCTGCACTAGATTAGGAGATTTTACGGTTCGTCTCTTTAAGGTTCTATGATTCTGTTTTCAAAGAAAACAGGTCTAATTCATCTAATTAAACCTTTGTTTTGCTCTACAACTTCCACTTACCAGCTAATTGAGCTCTTTTTGTTCTTCTAATTGTGTTGCATGTCGTACATATTGTCAAGTGCACTGTTCTTGTAAATATGAAGCTTCCTGAATTTTTAGAAATGTGTATACCTGTGTTCCTGCACTGTAGGCTCTACAACTTCCACTTACCAGCTAATTGAGCTCTTTTTGTTCTTCTAATTGTGTTGCATGTCATACATATTGTCAAGTGCACTGTTCTTGTAAATATGAAGCTTCCTGAATTTTTAGAAATGTGTATACCTGTGTTCCTGCACTGTAGGCCGAAATATAGAACAGAGAACATTTGCAGCACTCTGGAAGGACCCCTGCTGCCCCTTCGCTTTCTCTACACCAGAGGAAACACCCTGTGTTTTTGCTCTGAGATTCCTCCATGTAGATGCAGGTAGTAGCTGTTTGTTCTTTGTATTGTTCTGTGGTATTTCATTGTATGAATGTATCACAATTTATTCACCTGGTCTAGTCTTGATTCATATCTGGGCTGACTCTAGTTTTTGGCTATTTTGAATAAAGCTGCTATGCCTATTCCAGGACAAGTGCTTTGGTGGACATGAACATTCATTTCTCTTAGAGTTACAACTAGGAATAAAATGCTGAATCAGAGAGTAGGCATATGTTTAGCTTCAGAAGCTACTGACAGTTTTCAAAGTGGATCTGCCAATTTACATTGTCACCAGCAGAGTCTGACAGACCTAGTGAATCCTCATTATTGCCAGCACTTAGTATCGCCAGTCTTTTATTTTATTTTTTGGAGGCTGGCCTGTATGGGCATCTGAACCCTTGACCTTGGTGTTGGTGTTATCAACACTGTGCTCTAACCAGCTGAGCTAACCGGCCAGCCACGTCTCTTATATTTTAACCATTCTGCTGTGTTTATAGAAGAATCTCACTGTATTTTAACTGCGCTTCCCTGGTGATTTACGCTCATTACAATAGAATAAGTGGATATTCTGGTTTCTACACCTGGCTCTTGTGAATTTAGTTAATGTGAATCATTGTCCTTGATCACATCAGTGTTAGCTCACAGAAAAAAGTGGAATTTCTACTTGAAAAGCTGAGCATAAGAACCTGAACTGAGGTGATGCTACAATGGTAAAGCAACCTCAAGAGGCTGCGCTCACGGCCACGCACCTGCACTGCAGACCCAAGTCTTCCTCTTTACCAGGACAGTGCCGAGTCGTTTGGACATCTGTCCTCTTAGTTCCTTTAGTTGCCCAGCTTCTTCAGCATGTGGTCTCTAGACACCGTCTCGTTGTTCTGTGTGTTCTTCCCTCCTCAAAGCCTGACCATATAGGCCCCTCTGTTCTAGTGAAACTTCTTCACATGTGAAACAGAAACTCAGCTGTGACGAGGCCCAGGGCCTTTTGTTTACATTCTCAATGTGCTCACGTCTCTTCAGCATTGAGCACTTGATGCTCTGTCACCAAAATCTGCTCTTCCTATCCTCCCATGAAGTCAGGTTTTCCTGATCTCCCTGCTCCCTGACCACTCCTTTATGTCCTCTATTTGATTCACTACTAGTTCTTTACCACAAAAGCCCCAGACCTCAGTCCTTGGCCTGTTTTTCCCCCATACACAGATGCTTATAGGAGAACCAACCATGACTTTAGTTTTCATGTTTAGGCTGATAATCCTCAAACCTGCACCTCCAACTTAGCCCCAGGGATGGTTCTGAAACATCCCATCTAATTATACAAAATTTAACTTCTTTTCAAAATCCATAATGCAGTGTAAGTTTGTGGCATGCTGCAAGTTTCTATGGGCAGAAGGGATGCTTTAGGTATGGTTTCATCGAGGCTGTAGGATTTTGATTGGATCTGGACATAGAGGTGGGCTGTGGAAAAGTTGGTAAGAGGAAAGGGACTCACCCCTCCCTGTGCTACCCACCCTGACTCTCCTGGCCTCTGACCTCCTCCTTCTTCTGTTTCCATCCTCAGCCCTTCGATGCAACTCCTTGTATGCTCTTCTCTTCAGTGACCTTGGCCCCCTTGAGGTCAATTCAGAAAGTCAGGTGCACTCCTGCATCCCCAGGTGGCTGGGGCCACCCTTCTCCTGGCTCAGCCCAGCCTTGGGGCCTGTGCTCTGGCTCTGTGCATAGATGACTTTCCATCAGAGCTGCTAAGGCTGATTATACAGGATGGGTGCTGAGCAGGACCATGGAGTGGGCTGGTCAACGGGGTCCATGACCCCGTCTACTGACCAGGGGGTCTGGACCTTACCTGGGGAAGGTGAGAAGTGAGGAAGTGATGTGATAAAGATGGTGAAGTGTGTGGTAGGAACAGAGTGAGGGGAGGCTTTGCACTGTTGCATGGGGGTGGTGTGTGGGCTGACACCAGGGGAAAGAGGATGGCTGGAGACGGGAAGAATGAGCTGCCCATTTGTAACCCTCGCAGCTGGTGTGAGAAGTACCAGAAATGAGGAACCCAAAAAGAACTCTAGGTTTTGCTCTTGGGTGCAAATCTGTGAACATTTTGGCTGAGTCATAACTACAAAATAGAAGTTTTGAAATCCCTATGCACTTATGGAAATGGAAACACTTTATTCCTGACTCGCAGGTCCTGATGGCTTGGATTATTAAATAATGTACATTTTTCAAGAACAAAGTTAATTAACAAAAATTACCTTAGGCATTAAGCAGATTTGATTTCTAGCCAAAACATACGCAGGTGTGGCTAAGAAAGGAAACATGTTTGCAGAATGGAGCCTTGATGACGGCCACGTGGGATGCCAGTGGGGCCCCTCTCTGCTTCAGTCCAAACCCCCTCACCTTTATGAAACCCCCTCACCTTCATACATTGGGGGGTCAGGTAAGGTTTCACCTGAACAAAATTATTTTTTCCTGCTACTTAAAAAAGTTTAAAACAATTAAGCTAATTTGTTATTATGTAATTAAATTTTAAACTTTTTTTTTTCCTTTTTGTCTTTTTTACTGACTGGCAACGGGATCGCCACGCTCAGCCAGTGAGCGGGAACCGGTCTCCACATGGGATCCGAACCCTCAGCGGGAGGGCCACCGTGCTCCCAAGCGGCGCACTCTCCAGTGCGCCACCAGGCTGGCCCTAAACTTTAGGACAATGATCAACATGCTTTTCAATTTCCTCTGATTGGTTATATATTCCTTGACATAGATGCTGTATCACTTATCAACCCAAGTAACAGAGACACTCTCTAAAAGAAAATAGTATTTGTTTGGAAATAGGCATTGCAATGGGAGTTCGTATGCATAGTAAACTATGTGTGTATTCAGGAAGGAAAGGAAGACTAAGGGTTTTAAAGGAAAAATGATGGAGGATCACGTAATTTTGGGGGGAAATTATCCTTGGCTACAAGGATCAATAACAAGGGTGAGGCCAGCCCGAGGTTGGACAGACGCCTGCTGGGCAGACGTCCTTTGTGTAAGGTTGCAATGGCCTCTGTGCAAGGTTGTGGTTCTGCAGAGTCCTTTGTGATAGTTCTTGTTATCAGGCACAGGTGTGTGAGAACTCCCTCATTCGTGGCCTTCCCCGGCTCCATTTTTCAGGGACTTTTAACACAAGTAATTCCATTTTGATTCTAAATACTTTCACACACTACTTTCAAAATGTTTTACTTTACTTGTAGCAATCTGTACCTCTTTCTATAGCAAGAAAAAAATATTCAAGCACACACTGAAGAACTTGTCTTTCCTGGAGCACAAGGGAAGTGTTAGGGTCTTTGATTCTTCCTGGAAAAAGCCAGCCAGCAAAGTTGATTTTGTCTTATACTCTTTCCGGAACATTTCAAGTATTTGGAACATTTCAAGACCCTGTAAGTCTCTGAGACTGCATTTGCCCTTTCTCCCTTCGTCACAAAGGTAAGTAAAGGTGTTAGTGGTCCCGAAGCATCATGGGGCATGTTGACTATCAGAGTGACAGGTGAGCAGGGCTGAGCTGGTGGCGCCCACAGCTGGGGGGCAGCGTCTCAGGCCACTCTGACGACAACTCTCTCTTCTCAGGAAATTGCTCCCAGCCTTTGATCTTGTATAAATCAATCTCCTCTTCTTTTTTTCCACACATAATGAATTACACTGAGCAGTCGTTATGAGACTTCTCTCATTCCTTTCTTTTCTCCTGCTTAACCTTCCTTTTAATGTGTCACACCTGGTTATTCAGTTCCTCAACGTGACCTCTGAGGCAATACCTCTTTGGTTTTCCACACATAATGAATTACACTGAGCAGTCGTTATGAGACTTCTCTCATTCCTTTCTTTTTCTCCTGCTTAACCTTCCTTTTAATGTGTCACACCTGGTTATTCAGTTCCTCAACGTGACCTCTGAGGCAATACCTCTTTGGAAATGTTACCCCTTGTCTACCACACAGTCCTTTCTAGGAAACTATAACTAGGTGAAGAGCGCACCGAAGGTGGTCAGGGGCCCTTAGTGATGCGTGACCTTACTCTGCCTTTTCCCAAGGATGAAAGGGCTACGCTTGGCCACGTTCCCTTAGCATTTACTGATACGCATGTTAACTCACGTAGAAACCACCATTTGGGCAAATACAATAAGTAAACAGTGGGTTTAACTCAGGTCAAGAATGACCTTGTTACTCACTTTGAATATACCAGCTTTAAAATCTCACTGTTCACAGTGACCTGACATAAAGTTTCCCATCGTGGAGGACACCAATGTCATCTAATGCCACCGTCTCTGAGGAGGAATGCCATTCTGGGTTAGAACACCCAACTCTTTAGCCTAATATTCTTCATCATTTTACAGATTTGTTTTAATCCCCTCTTTTGAGACTTTAAATAGGAGAAAATTAGTTTATATTGCCCCCTAGTCATTAATAATTGCAAACAATCAACCATTAAATCATTTATTGATATTAAATTGTGTCCAAAATCCCACTGTTTTGTTCTGCATATAAAGGTAATGATTACACGTGTTAGAAATATGAAGCCTATCTGGACCTCTCTTCTGAAACATGCACATTTATCCACATGCCCTCTGCAAGCACACTTGGGTCTCCGTGACTCATCTCACACTTCTGATCACCTCCACAAACCTGCTCTGACAGGAGCGCCCTCCCCTCCTCCTCTCGCCGGTGGCTCAAGCTGGAATTTCTGAAGTCATCTTTGACTCCTCCCTGCCTCTCACATCCTCCAATCTATGCCAATGTCCCTACTTTCAAAAGAAATGCACAGAATCTGGTCTTTTGTCAACAGCACCAATTCTATGCTGCTGATCCAAGGGCCATCATCTCACACCAGAATTCTGGTAACAGCCTCCTTGCTGGTCTCCCTAATTCCAACCTTATGTATCATAAGTCAATTCCCCCCATGGCTGCAGAATGATCCATTTGAAACATAAGTCTAATAGCTACCCTTTTCTCCTCAAAGATGCTGGAGCTGTGAAAAATACACTGTTTATGAGCCACGGAGCTTGTGGTGTTTTGTTATACACAGCAGCCCAAACAGACTAAGACATGCATGCACAGGGTTTGGGGCACAGGGCTGAGGACCAGCTCCCTGCATTCACCACAGCTCCTGGGATAAGGTCAAGGTCCCAGGCAAAGGCACTGGCAAACTCTTAGCTGGACAACCCTTTCACCTGGTACAGAGATGTCCTCGTGATAAGGAATGTTTGACTTTACCAGGATTATTACAACCTTAGGTCTGTGTCCACCACCTCCTTAAAATGCACACATTTACAAAATCACACTTTCAAAGTGCTCCAAACTTGCTTGCATCTGCAGCAGTGATGAGTGCAGGAGATGCTTCTGGACCTACCCTGGTTTACATCAGTCTGTCCTGCATTCAGGCTGTGTCCAGCTCTTGATTAACCAGTAACTGTGCAATCTCCTGACCCTAGGGCCCGGAGGCCACATGGACATTATCCCAACCTGACACCTCAAGTGCTCCCTGTCTGGTGAGGCTCCAGAATATCCTAGAGTTACCTGGATTTAGCCATCTTCTTTCTATAATAACTGTCTTGAAAACTAGCCTCCTTAGTAATGAGAGAATAATTGCTGGGTCCCAGCAGGCCCTGGGGCATCCAGCAGCTGAGCCAGGCAGTTATCCTGTCTGTGCTCTTTGCACTTATTGGTGGACGCTGCTGTCTGAGGAGCGGCCTCCTCTCCTGTGCCTGTTTCCTGGGGTCCAGCAAGGTGGAAGCCCTTATGCTGGAGGGAGAAGGAATGTTTGCTAAGATCAAGCTTTTGTTGGTGGATCACTTAATTGTCTAATGGAATGCCATCGGACTTGTTTCACTGAAAGTTACCAGCCTATATTGCTAAACTATAACCCCACCTATGTTCTCTTCCTGTAACTTCCTGGTCTGGAAAATAAATGCAGGAAGAGAACCCCAGTTCGGGGTTAATTTCCTGAGGAAGGGATGCTTCTTGCTTGAGGGTTCCGGGGAAGTTAACCACTTTGGGGCTTCTCACTGCTCAGAAGAGATGGGCTTTTAGTAATCCTTTGTGGCTCCATCACCCAGGGGAAGTGGGGTGACAAATCCGTGGGGGGCAAAGCAACACCCTTACCTGTGTCCCCACTCCTCTCCTTTCCATGATGCTCAGCGTCTCCTCTTCTACCCTGCCAGGTGCATCGGGCAGGCACCCACCTGGCTGTCCTTGCACATCCTGCCCTGGCAGCTGTCTCTTCCCAAAACCTTATGCCCATGTCACCCCGATTTCTCATGGTCTCCAAGTCTAGGGTGTGAACGTTCTAGCCTGGTCCATAGAAATGGGCTAACATCCCAGCAGGAGGCAGAACATCTTACAAAACCTTCCCGGCAGAGATGCTTGCCTCTGTTTTAGGATGAAGGCATTAGGGGAACACTTACAGAAGTAGCATTTTCTATGAGGGAATGTGATTGATTTCAGATCGTGGACCCATGGAAAAAGGAGTGTACTTCTGGGGTTGAGGAGAAGTGGCCTTAATCTAGGGATGGCCAGTCAGTGTGGTGTCATGTCAAGTCTGATGAGTCACAGTGGCCACTCAATTTGTTGATGAGAAAGAGCATGAGGCCCCCCAGGCCCAGTGAAGAGCAGCCTCTGGCAGCAGATACTCGTGTCTGCTGTGGGCACAGCACGTACCACCCCTGCATTTGATAGCCTATCAGAACATTTTTGACAGATGCACTAGCACAGTGTTTTCAAGTGTGGACAGAACGGGACAGGCATGGCTGGGATGTAAGTGGATGATAGTCGGCACTAGGGGCCCCAAGTTGAAGTCTCGGCTCCACTCCATACCAATGGACTTGGTGGGAAGAGAGCTGCCAGGCGGGCGGGCAGGGGAGCCAGGCCAGGAGACAGGAGGGTTGGTCACACCACAGAGGTCAAGAGCATAGAAAGTCTGAGTGTGACAGGGAAGGAGGAGGGAAGGCAACTCAGCAGCTGGGGGGAGCTGGAGGGGCAGACTGAGCAAGCCTCTGTGATTTGCAGGGAGCCCATAGCGGGCAGCCAAGGGCAGGGTCCCACTCTGCAGCAGAGGTCTGGAGGCTCTCATGAGAGACAGGTCTTGCCTGCATCCGCTTACATGGCACCATCCCTGTGAGTCCTGTTCTGCAGCCAGGCCCAGGGCCTGAATGCTGCTGGATAGTTTCTCTCCCGAAAAGTGGGCATGATAGCATGCTGTCAGAGGGGGCTGCGAGGGCACGGCGGATTGCGTGTGAGCAGCTCTGTGCACGCAGCTGGGCCCTGACCATGGTAATTGCTCCTCTGCCTGTCCCTGTGCACTGCGATGCAGGGATGGGTATCTCTGACCAGAAGGCAGCAGAGAGGTTGTCTTGTAAAGACACAGACACCAGGACAGGCACATGGCACTAAGGTGAGACAGCGGTGCTCCGCAACGCAGCTCCCAGACAGCTGCCCAGGTGGAGCCTGTCAAAGGCCTGCCTCAGAACACTTGGACACAGCTCTGCAGAAGCCACTTCCACCTAGTGGTGACTGATGCAAAACGCAGGCTCCAATCGCAACGCTTTCCTATGGAGCCCTGCAGGCACTGCCCGGGTTCAGTCATCCTCCAGGTCAACAGCCATGGTCACTGAGGAGTGCCACCTGCACCTGCAGCTGATTCTGAGGCTTCCTGACTGCAAATAGAAACGGGTCTTTCCTGGACCTGAAGAGAGGCGATGTGTCTAGTGTTCCCCAGGATCATGAAGCCACGTTTATAATGGGTAGGTTGATAGATAAGTGACAGACAAATGAATAAGTAATCAGTGAGTGTCTTAAACTATTTTGGATTAGTCAATAAGTGAATCATAAATAATACAATCGAATCTATTTAGTATTTGTCTTAACTCCTCAGTTCTACCATGACTGTGCAAACACAGATATCCATGATTGTTTGGTTAGGAGGATATTTGAATAATTCTATTAATGAACTTACTTTGGTTTCAATCAGGGGAAAATTCCCAAGTGCAACCAAGTTATTTCTCTCCACTTCCCCATGCCAGGGCAGACTGACACAATTTGTCACAGTACCCACCTACTGGGTCCCTCAAGCACATGAGATGTCTCCTCTCAATTAGCGCTTTCTTACCACTCAAGTGTTAACATAGTGAAGCCTTCTTTGGCTGGTTTATCTAAATTAGGAGAATTCCTCTAGTTATTTCCTACTACAATGCCCTGTTGCTGTTCTATTTCCTCTTAGCACATAGCTATATCAAATTTAGCTTTGAAAACATCCTTCACTTCACTCTCTAACCCAATACCCCATAGTAAGTCAAAATCCTTCTTTCTTAGTCTGTTCCTGCTGCTTTAACAACATACCTCAGACGGGGTAATCTATAAATAATAGAAGTTTATTCTCACAGTTCTGGAGGCTGGGAAGTCCAAGATCAGGGCACCAGCAGATTTGGTGTCTGGTGAGGGCTTCTCTCTGCTTCTAGGATGGTGCCTCGTTGCTGCATCCTCCGAGGGGACTTATGCTGTGTCTTCACAGGTGGAAAGGACAGAGAGCAAGGCAACTCTCTAAAGCTTCTTTATAAGGGCATAATCGCATTTGTGAGGGAAGAGCCCTTAGGACCTAATCATCTCTCAAAGGCCCCACCTTCTAATACCATGCCCTTGGTGATTAGGTTTCAACATATGAGTTTTGGAGAGACACATATATTCAAACCATTGCATCTTCACAAAAATGAAATTTCTCTAAAAATCTAAAAACAATTGCTACAAGCAA
This sequence comes from Galeopterus variegatus, assembly GCF_000696425.1. Taxonomy (NCBI): domain Eukaryota; kingdom Metazoa; phylum Chordata; class Mammalia; order Dermoptera; family Cynocephalidae; genus Galeopterus; species Galeopterus variegatus. The sequence goes on along the minus strand of NW_007733321.1, from coordinate 28,768 downwards.
CATCTAAATATTTTATTCTATATTTTAAATATCTGATGTCCGTTCCATACCTCTTTGTCTATGTGTCTGTAGAAACCCATACAGACTTCTTTTATAGTGTGGTGGGAAGGAATTTTATATTATTAGCTGGCATGTTCTTTTCTACAGTATGATAAAGACTTTTATTTCTTACTGAATACCCATGTGCCACCCCACATTTTCCAGCTCCCTTGCAGTTAGGCAGAGCTATGTGACTAGTTCTGGCCAAGAGGCTGTAATTGGAATTAATAAGTGCTTTTTACCAGGTCCAATCACTTAAGAGCTGGTGCTCTAACCTCAATATCTGTCTTCCTCTGCTTTAGTGACCTTGGAGGCCATGTGTTGAGAGAAATCATCATTAGTGTGCTGGTAAGTTATCAAAAACCAGCTCTCTGGGGAAAAAACTCAACATGATTTGCAGTGTTTAGCCACTTCACAGGGTAAATACTCCCACCAAGGCCAATTACAAGCTCCCCACTTGTTGTTACTGAGGTTGGAATTTGGAGGAGATGCTAACAACTGGCTGCTGCAACCTACCACCGGAGATGTCGGGTCACCAAATCAAAATTGCCTGGATACTGAGTCACTGCCTGGAGTAACCGGTCAGTTGTTTTACTAACAGCAGACATTACATGAAAGAAAATAGACTTTTATGTGAAGCCACTGAGATCGTGTTGGTTATTGAAGAACAAACAGAACTCATTGATTCATATCTCAAAGCTGGTACTAGATTTGAAGACTCCAGTGTCCCAGCAACTCGTGATCCAGTGAATATATACACCAAATTCTTTATTCTTAAAGCTGAAATATTATGGTCTAGTGCAAAATAAAAGATTAAAAAAACACTTCTTGAATGAGTTATTCCCCATCTTCATACCCTTGTATTTGCCATGGTATTAAAATTACTCTTTTGACTGAGGATGACAGGAGAGTTGAAGAGGAAGGGAAGGACTTTCCCTCCTTTGCACATAGGCATTGGTTTCCAGAAATAAAGGATGGACGCTTAGGTGGTGTGCCTGGGCAGAGCAAGTCTGAGACAGTGCTCTGAATCACATGCAGGTGGCCTCAGACGAGGGTCATGGTTATTGCGTGCATGGGCCTCAGCTCAGTGACTCAGGGAAGAACACTGTTGAGAGGCAGCGTAGGTGATCTCTCTGAGGGTCCAAAGGAGACATGCCCATTCCAAGGGAAGGACTTTCCCTCCTTTGCACATAGGCATTGGTTTCCAGAAATAAAGGATGGACGCTCAGGTGGTGTGCCTGGGCAGAGCAAGTCTGAGACAGTGCTCTGAATCACATGCAGGTGGCCTCAGATGAGGGTCATGGTTATTGGGTGCATGGGCCTCAGCTCAGTGACTCAGGGAAGAACACTGTCGAGAGGCAGCGTAGGTGATCTCTCTGAGGGTCCAAAGGAGACATGCCCATTCCAGTGGGCATCAGCATGGAAGGGCAGGCACATGCAGGTACACTCATGACCAGGTAGCCAAAGATCAGACAGACACACAGACTGCTTCTCCCACCTGCCTGTCTCCATCTCTGATGTTACCTATGTCCCTAAAAACTAGATGGTAACCTGGGGGAAAATCACTGAGTCCAGAGTGACTGAATTTTAATTTGAAAATGAGAAAGCCCAGAAATTAATAATTTTTCTTTGTCAGGTGAAATGATGCTTGAAATAGAACTTAAGTTATTAGAGATAACACTTTTGTGCGCCTGAATTTTGTGGCATGAAAGGATTGTTCCCACCATGATGGCACCACATTGTTCACCTCTTGTATTGGTTTCTATAGCTGCATGACAAATTACCACAATTCAGCAGCTTAAACAGCATATGTCTGTTAGCTCATGGTTCCTGTGGAGCAGGAATCTGAGAATGGTTTAGCTATGTCTGTGGCTCAGGATTTCACAAGGCTGCAGTTAAGATATTGGCCAGGGCTGGGGTCTCACCTGAGGCTTGAGGTCTTCTCCTAAATTCATATCATTGTTGACAGAATTTATTTCCTTGCAGCTAATTTGTTAGTGCAAAATATAAGTGAATAAAGCAAAGGTGGCCATGTCCCCAGAGACCACCGGCTGGGGTAGAGAAGGGGTGGAACACGTATGGCACTTTAAACAACAATTTCCATTAAGATGACCCTGAAATCTTTGAATCCTCAAAGGAGATGTAAGACACTAGAAAAGCAACCTGCAATTTCAAAGTTTTGTGTAGTTCTTCATGTTGCAAAAGTGAAAAATTAAATTCTCAGTTCATTCCCTTTGAAAATGACCATGTTCACTCTCTCATGTTTTTCATTTGGTGGTTCATGCATTGAATAATATTTGTTGAGCAATCACTATATGCAAGGCACCCTTCTAGGTGTGAGAACCCAAGACGGTTGAGATTCCTTGTCTCATGGAACTTCCAGAGCAGAGAAAGAAAATCAGCAAGTAGATTAACAAGGAAGAGAACTTTAAATACTGTCAGGTGCTAATAGGAAGTAAAACGGGACACTACCCTACAAGTGATGGGAGGGTGTGTGCTGCTTCAGTCTGAGGTCAAAGAAGGAACAGTATAAAAGCCAGTGGGGAGAAGAGCTATGTGCTGTGGGCTGTGGGCATGGTGTCCGTCTCACACTGGGGTGTGCTTGGCTTTTGGGGGGTTAGAAGAAAGGCCTGTTGTGCTAGGGTGTGGTGCGTGAGGACATTGAGGGGGTCAGGGGCCAGAGGAGTCCCAGATACTGGATTTAGAGGGACTTAGAGATCCAGGTAAGGCTCTTGGATTAAAATCCACCTGTCAAGGGACAATATGCAGAATCCCAGAGTAATGGGAAGCACTGGTGGGTCTGAATGAAGGGGGTGACATGGCTGGGGGGCTCTGTGGATTGCAGAGGTCAGACAGCACTGTTGGGCTGACCATGGACCTATTAGTTGTGCAGATGAATAAGGTAATAAAAGTAGCATAGGGTGTGGTACCAAATTGTGCAGGTGAATAAGGTAATAAAAATAGCATAGGGTGTGGTACCAAGGGATTTTGATACCTTGAAGGAGTAGGGAGAGGAAATGGAGTGTCTGGGGCCTGCATGTGGGGTAGGGTGGAGGTAGGGTGGGGGCTGGGCTGAACGGGGTGGTGGGGAAGGAGCTGGTGGTCCTTTGGTCCTTTGTGGTCACTCAGATGTGCTTAAAGTGGGTTTGAGCCCCTTCAGCCCAGGTTTGCTGTGACTGGTAAACTGCAGCGTAGTCTGTAATGGGGAGGCGTGTGTTTTTGTTTATTTGTGTGTTTGTTTTTGCTGTTGTTGCCCCGGCTACTCAGTCTTCAGCTTGAGCTCAGGGAAGCCCATTTCCTGTGCACCTGCTTCTGAAAGAGTAACTATGCTCCTGCAGAAAAACCAACACTTTAAAACACACATGCATCGAAGCAGGGCAACGTGGACAACTGCATACGATGCCTTATTCAGCAGCTTTCGTCACAAGAGAAATTCATACAGATTCACACACACACACACACACACACACACACACACACACACACACACACACAGAG
>NW_007733321.1:19214-24667 GCF_000696425.1 Galeopterus variegatus | reverse complement strand
CCTGGCCTGAGCCCTGACCTCACCTTATGGTCACAGCAACAAGGTGGCCTCTTCCTCTCGACCTTGCTAGATTTCCCACTGCCTCACTACACCCTTCATAGTCCCCAGAAACATCTGATTGGACACAGTTTTTATCTACTAACTGAACAAAAAACATCGAAATCCTCAAACTCACTTAAGCACGTTCAGAACCTCTAAATGGTACATTCAAAATACATATTATTTAGCCTGAGGTTATTTCCACTTTATTGCAAAAAATGTCTTTCCTGAGTAGTACAACCATTGGCAATGAGAAATCATTGAAAGCATTTAAGCAAAGAAATGATTAGATTTGCATTATTCAAAGCTCTTTCTGGCTACAGTGTGGGGAATGGACTAGAGGGAGGCTGTAAAAAGGCCAGTCAGATGGCTAAGGTGGGAGATTATGGTAACATATAGTGGTGGCACTGAGACAGAAAGGAAAGATAGTGAGGAAGTAGACTCCACAGGACTTGGCTTCTGTTTAGAGATGGTAGCAAGGGTGATGGAGATCCTGAATTGGACTCCCAGGCAGTATCCCCTTAAACCTGGTCAAGAGGTGCCCCTTCGTGGGTCCCCATGCTTGACAGAGCTCTGGGTCTCTGCTCCCTGTGCTACCCCCACCAAGGGCAAGGACTGCAGGGAACCAAGGGGGCATGCACATTTGGAACCCAAATCCCCCTTCTACACCACACTCTGTGTGTCTAGGACCCTGTATTTTTCTCCCCAAATGTCCCAAGGCCATTTTCAGGGACTGTGAAGGCCTTTTGTCCTGGTTTGTCCTCCTGAAGATGGACTTTATCTTAGAGTTGTCTGAAGAATGGTTGATTTCAGGGGCTGTGGACGTAGCTTGGATTTCCAAGCTGTGGTGTCCACACACAGGAGCACAAGGGTGGGATGCAGCCAGGTGCGGAAGAGGAGGAAGATGTCCAAGCCAGGGACCAAGACACTGTATGAGTCCTAAGACCTTCCAGCTCATTACGAAGGTACATTTGTAAAAGTAAGAGGATGGAACATGCACTTTATTTAACAATTGCTTAGCCTAATTCGTACATGTTGACCTTTTAGACATATGGTATATGGAGCTCCCTTTATATTCTTGCTTGAGCCCTGCGGTTGTGAGGTTTTCTGTCTTAGGTAGTTGAATGATGCCAGAAACTGGGTGGGAGTTATCTACTAAGACAGGGAAAGGAGGAGGAGAAGGGGTAGGTAGATTCCAAGATTTCATCTGTGTTTGGATACACTGCCATTGGAGGCAAAACTTTCCATAGGAGGCATAACTTGCCATAAGATTTTGGTGGACGGGGGTTGTGAGGGTTGCCCAGAATTAATTTCCTTCTGTAACATATTAGACAGTAGCAGCTGGAGGTTGCTGGTGTAGGAATGTCCTCTTCCTTCTGGAAAGCCCTGGCTTCTTGTCTTAAGGTAGACTCCTACTTATTCTTCAAGACCCAGCTAGCCAAACTTTTCCTCACCAACCTTCCCCTGATTACCCAGAGTTGTTTATTTTTATACCTAAGCTCCAAATAAATTTTTTCTAACTCTTCCATATTACCTTTCACTCCACATGGTTTCATCTCTCACCTTAGACTGGGAGCACTATCTTTTAAAACCTTGTACCCGCAACATATGACATAGTTCCTGGCATATAAAAAGACTCCATAGATATTTGCTCACAGAATAAGTCATTAAGATTATTTTTACTAGTATACCAACAAAGCAGATAACATAGACATATTCCTGGTAATTGCCAAAATGGATACAAGAAGAAACAGAAATTCTGAATACAACTCTAGCAAGTAAATAAGTTAAATTAGTAATTGAAAAACTTTTCACAAAGAAAAGGTGGCTTCACCAGTGAATTCTACCAAACATTTTAACAATAGTTTATACTAGTTCTTTATAAACTCTCCCAAAACACAGAAGAGGAGGAAACACATCCCCACTCATTATGTGGAGCAATATTACTCTGATGTCAAAACTGGACAAATACATCACAAGAGAAGAAAAACTATAGACTAGTATTTCTTATAAATGCAGACACGAAAATCCTCAACAAACTATTAGCTAACTGAATCCAGAAATATATGAAAAAGAGATATACCATGCATGCCACATGAGGTTTATGCCAGGACGCATGTGAAAAAGCAATCAATGTTATATGCCATATTCACAAGATAAATGACAAAAAAACACACAATCATGTCAATAGATGGAGAGAAAGCATCTGACACAATCCAACACCTTCTCATGATAAAAATACTCAACAAACTAAGAATAGAAGGAAATGTCCTCAACCCAATAAAGGGCATCTGTTAAAAACCTATGCTAACATACAAAATGGTAAAAGACTGATATTTATCTCTCTGTGCCTGGCTTATTTCATTTAACATAATGTCTTCCAAAGTCATCCATGTTGTTGCAAATAATGGGATTTCTCTATTTTTTAAATTTTTTTTGGCTTAATAGTATTCAATTATGTATATATACCACATTTTCTTTGTTCACTTATATGTTGAAAACACAAGTTGTCTCCATGTCTTGGCTACTGTGAATAATGCTGCAATAAACATGGGAGACCAGATATCTCTTTGACATACTGATTTCATTATTGTTGGATATATACTCAGTCGTGGAATTTCTGGATCACATGGTAGTTTTATTTTTAATTTTTTACTTTTCTTAAACATCATATAGAAATCCTAGCCAGAGCAGTTGAAAGAAATAAAAAGCATACAAACTGGAAAAGAAGAAGTTCAATTGTCTCTGTTTACAGACAAGATGATCTTATATAGAGAAAACCCTAAAGATTTTACCAAAAAATTGTTAGAGCTAATAAACAAATTTAGTGAAGTTGCAGGATACAAAAATCAACAGGGGGGGGGGGGGGGGGGGGGGGGGGGGGGGGGGGGGGGCTGGTCCACGCTGTCCGATGTAGCTCAAGGTCAGCTCAAGGTGAGACACTCTTGGCTCCCTGAAGACATTTTAAAGTGCAGTTCTAGGTTTCCATCAAGAGGTCAGATGGAAGCCAGGTGGCGAAAGATTAGGGAATGCATGTACAGAAGCAGGCACTGTAGACCTTACTCTCCAACACATTTTTCACTGTAGCAACGGAGAAAGATGAACCAGAAACAAAAAAATAATCTCATTTACAGTGGCTACAAAAAAAAATTAGTAATAAATTTGACCAAGAAGGTGAAAAACCTGTACACTGAAAACTTTTATAAAACACTGACAAAAGAAATTGAAGAGGACACAAATAAATTGAAAGATATCCTGTGTTCATGGACTGGAAGAATTAATATTATTGAAATATGCATACTACCCAAGGCCATCTGTAGATTCAATGCAGTCCTTATCAGAATCTCAGTGACATTTTTCACAGAAGTAGAAAAAAAAATCCTAAAATTCATATGGAACCACAAAAGACCCTGAATAGCCGAAGCAATCCTGAGCAAAAAGAATAAAGCTATGGGCATAAGATTTCCCGATCTTTGAATATACTACAAAGCTATAGTAACCAATGCAGTATGGTGCTGGTTGTAAAAACAGACCCATTGATGAACAGAACAAAATAGAGAGCCCAGAAATAAATCTACACATTTATGGTCAATTGATCTTTGACAAAGATGCCGAGAACACAGAATGGAGAAAAGACAATTTCTTTAATAAATGATGGTGGGAAAACTGAAAATCCACAAACAGAAGAATAAAATTGGACCTTTAACTCAAACCATATACAAAAATAAACTAAAAATAATTTAAGATTAAAACTTAAGACCTGAAACAGTAAATCTACTAAAAGAAATGTAAGGGAAAAACTCCATGACACTGGTCTGAGCAATGATTTTTTTGGATATGACCCCAAAAGTGCAGGCAATAAAAACCAAAGCAGACAAATGGGATTACATCAAACTAAAAAGCTTTTCCACAGCAAAGAAAACAATCAACAGAGTGAAGAGACAACCTATGAAATGGGAGAAAATACTTGTTAAACATACATTTGATAAGGGGCTCATATCCAAAATACGTAAAGAACTCAAACAACTCAACAGCTAGAATACAAATATCCCTATTTAAAAATGGGCCAAGAACCTGAATAGACATTAACCAAAAGAAGACATACAAGTGGCCAACAGGTATATGAAAAAAATGCTCAACATCACTCATCATCAGGGAAATGTAAATTAAACCACAGTGAAATATCACCTCAAACCTGTTTTAATCGCTTTTATCAAAAATACAAGAAATATTTGTTGGCAAGGTGGAGAAAAGGGGAAGTAAATTACAGCCATTATAGAAAACAGTCTGGAGATTCCTCAACCAACTAGAAAGTATTTTAAAGATTGCCAAGTTATTCTTCAATGAACAGTACTGACATTTATTGGAAATTTAACACATCTTTTCTGATGTTGAAAGCACTCCTAAACATCAAGTTTTGAGATTTGATAACATGAAACTTGGATCTTGGTATGAGTCATTTCTCCTTCAAGAATTAGCTCTTAAGAACAATTTTGTAGTCATGATTTCTAAGAATTAGCAATGCTGTCTTAATTCCAAGAATGTGCTGTGAGCCAGAACAAAATATCAAGGCTATTCCGTGGTTTAAGCACAGTGATATAAAAACTCTGTGTCAAAGAAGCACAACTTGCAAATTCTGAACTGAACATGATAATATTCTTAACTTTAGACCAGTCATACAAGAATATAATGCTCATTAAAAATTGTGTTTTTTGTAAGCAGACAAGAACATGCTCCCTCCTTCGCCCTGGCATCTACATCTGAGCTATGTGGTATTTCTGAAATACTCACTTAACATCTCATATCTGAGGATTCCACCATCTGCTGACACATGGATTTGCAGACACTGTCCTGGAGTTTTAGAAGCAGGGTTAGGGGAAGGGGAGCAGGTGTCCCAAAGGGAGAAAAGTCAGAGATGAGAGATCTGCAAGGAATTTGTCCTCCAGTGCTGCTTCGTACTCTCCACCTCAGCTGACCCGGCTGTCATGCCAGAATCTGGCTATGGAGCATGACTACTGTTCTTGTGTGAGTTCAACAAATGCTCATTGGGTGCTCTCTGTGATGGAATCTATGTGGGATATAGAGGTAAAAACGGGATGGATGGGCAGGAAATTAACTTTAATAGCATCCTCTGCCATGCATTTTGCTTGTTTTCTCATTTGAAGTCTTTATAATTATTGCCTTGTCTTTCCCTGTTTACGGGTGAGAAAGCAGAGGCTCAGAGAATTTAAGTGACTTGCTTGAGATCCAACAAATCCTAGTGGATTCAGGACTTAAACCTTGCATGTTTAAAATCAGAGCTGAAACTGATGGATAGGGAGGGAGAAAGAGCGAGTGACTGAGCAACATGTGACAGAGAGGTCAAGAGGACCCCCAGTGAGTGAAGTTGAAGAAACTCGTGCGTGTCGGGGGGG
>NW_007733321.1:13306-19204 GCF_000696425.1 Galeopterus variegatus | reverse complement strand
TTGCTGGTGTAGGAATGTCCTCTTCCTTCTGGAAAGCCCTGGCTTCTTAAGGTAGACTCCTACTTATTCTTCAAGACCCAGCTAGCCAAACTTTTCCTCACCAACCTTCCCCTGATTACCCAGAGTTGTTTATTTTTATACCTAAGCTCCAAATAAATTTTTTCTAACTCTTCCATATTACCTTTCACTCCACATGGTTTCATCTCTCACCTTAGACTGGGAGCACTATCTTTTAAAACCTTGTACCCGCAACATATGACATAGTTCCTGGCATATAAAAAGACTCCATAGATATTTGCTCACAGAATAAGTCATTAAGATTATTTTTACTACTATACCAACAAAGCAGATAACATAGACATATTCCTGGTAATTGCCAAAATGGATACAAGAAGAAACAGAAATTCTGAATACAACTCTAGCAAGTAAATAAGTTAAATTAGTAATTGAAAAACTTTTCACAAAGAAAAGGTGGCTTCACCAGTGAATTCTACCAAACATTTTAACAATAGTTTATACTAGTTCTTTATAAACTCTCCCAAAACACAGAAGAGGAGGAAACACATCCCCACTCATTATGTGGAGCAATATTACTCTGATGTCAAAACTGGACAAATACATCACAAGAGAAGAAAAACTATAGACTAGTATTTCTTATAAATGCAGACACGAAAATCCTCAACAAACTATTAGCTAACTGAATCCAGAAATATATGAAAAAGAGATATACCATGCATGCCACATGAGGTTTATGCCAGGACGCATGTGAAAAAGCAATCAATGTTATATGCCATATTCACAAGATAAATGACAAAAAAACACACAATCATGTCAATAGATGGAGAGAAAGCATCTGACACAATCCAACACCTTCTCATGATAAAAATACTCAACAAACTAAGAATAGAAGGAAATGTCCTCAACCCAATAAAGGGCATCTGTTAAAAACCTATGCTAACATACAAAATGGTAAAAGACTGATATTTATCTCTCTGTGCCTGGCTTATTTCATTTAACATAATGTCTTCCAAAGTCATCCATGTTGTTGCAAATAATGGGATTTCTCTATTTTTTAAATTTTTTTTGGCTTAATAGTATTCAATTATGTATATATACCACATTTTCTTTGTTCACTTATATGTTGAAAACACAAGTTGTCTCCATGTCTTGGCTACTGTGAATAATGCTGCAATAAACATGGGAGACCAGATATCTCTTTGACATACTGATTTCATTATTGTTGGATATATACTCAGTCGTGGAATTTCTGGATCACATGGTAGTTTTATTTTTAATTTTTTACTTTTCTTAAACATCATATAGAAATCCTAGCCAGAGCAGTTGAAAGAAATAAAAAGCATACAAACTGGAAAAGAAGAAGTTCAATTGTCTCTGTTTACAGACAAGATGATCTTATATAGAGAAAACCCTAAAGATTTTACCAAAAAATTGTTAGAGCTAATAAACAAATTTAGTGAAGTTGCAGGATACAAAAATCAACACACAAAAATCAGTTGTTTCTATACACTAACAATGAACTATCCAAAATAGAAATTAAAAAAAATAATCTCATTTACAGTGGCTACAAAAAAAAATTAGTAATAAATTTGACCAAGAAGGTGAAAAACCTGTACACTGAAAACTTTTATAAAACACTGACAAAAGAAATTGAAGAGGACACAAATAAATTGAAAGATATCCTGTGTTCATGGACTGGAAGAATTAATATTATTGAAATATGCATACTACCCAAGGCCATCTGTAGATTCAATGCAGTCCTTATCAGAATCTCAGTGACATTTTTCACAGAAGTAGAAAAAAAAATCCTAAAATTCATATGGAACCACAAAAGACCCTGAATAGCCGAAGCAATCCTGAGCAAAAAGAATAAAGCTATGGGCATAAGATTTCCCGATCTTTGAATATACTACAAAGCTATAGTAACCAATGCAGTATGGTGCTGGTTGTAAAAACAGACCCATTGATGAACAGAACAAAATAGAGAGCCCAGAAATAAATCTACACATTTATGGTCAATTGATCTTTGACAAAGATGCCGAGAACACAGAATGGAGAAAAGACAATTTCTTTAATAAATGATGGTGGGAAAACTGAAAATCCACAAACAGAAGAATAAAATTGGACCTTTAACTCAAACCATATACAAAAATAAACTAAAAATAATTTAAGATTAAAACTTAAGACCTGAAACAGTAAATCTACTAAAAGAAATGTAAGGGAAAAACTCCATGACACTGGTCTGAGCAATGATTTTTTTGGATATGACCCCAAAAGTGCAGGCAATAAAAACCAAAGCAGACAAATGGGATTACATCAAACTAAAAAGCTTTTCCACAGCAAAGAAAACAATCAACAGAGTGAAGAGACAACCTATGAAATGGGAGAAAATACTTGTTAAACATACATTTGATAAGGGGCTCATATCCAAAATACGTAAAGAACTCAAACAACTCAACAGCTAGAATACAAATATCCCTATTTAAAAATGGGCCAAGAACCTGAATAGACATTAACCAAAAGAAGACATACAAGTGGCCAACAGGTATATGAAAAAAATGCTCAACATCACTCATCATCAGGGAAATGTAAATTAAACCACAGTGAAATATCACCTCAAACCTGTTTTAATCGCTTTTATCAAAAATACAAGAAATATTTGTTGGCAAGGTGGAGAAAAGGGGAAGTAAATTACAGCCATTATAGAAAACAGTCTGGAGATTCCTCAACCAACTAGAAAGTATTTTAAAGATTGCCAAGTTATTCTTCAATGAACAGTACTGACATTTATTGGAAATTTAACACATCTTTTCTGATGTTGAAAGCACTCCTAAACATCAAGTTTTGAGATTTGATAACATGAAACTTGGATCTTGGTATGAGTCATTTCTCCTTCAAGAATTAGCTCTTAAGAACAATTTTGTAGTCATGATTTCTAAGAATTAGCAATGCTGTCTTAATTCCAAGAATGTGCTGTGAGCCAGAACAAAATATCAAGGCTATTCCGTGGTTTAAGCACAGTGATATAAAAACTCTGTGTCAAAGAAGCACAACTTGCAAATTCTGAACTGAACATGATAATATTCTTAACTTTAGACCAGTCATACAAGAATATAATGCTCATTAAAAATTGTGTTTTTTGTAAGCAGACAAGAACATGCTCCCTCCTTCGCCCTGGCATCTACATCTGAGCTATGTGGTATTTCTGAAATACTCACTTAACATCTCATATCTGAGGATTCCACCATCTGCTGACACATGGATTTGCAGACACTGTCCTGGAGTTTTAGAAGCAGGGTTAGGGGAAGGGGAGCAGGTGTCCCAAAGGGAGAAAAGTCAGAGATGAGAGATCTGCAAGGAATTTGTCCTCCAGTGCTGCTTCGTACTCTCCACCTCAGCTGACCCGGCTGTCATGCCAGAATCTGGCTATGGAGCATGACTACTGTTCTTGTGTGAGTTCAACAAATGCTCATTGGGTGCTCTCTGTGATGGAATCTATGTGGGATATAGAGGTAAAAACGGGATGGATGGGCAGGAAATTAACTTTAATAGCATCCTCTGCCATGCATTTTGCTTGTTTTCTCATTTGAAGTCTTTATAATTATTGCCTTGTCTTTCCCTGTTTACCGGTGAGAAAGAGGCTCAGAGAATTTAAGTGACTTGCTTGAGATCCAACAAATCCTGGTGGATTCAGGACTTAAACCTTGCATGTTTAAAATCAGAGCTGAAACTGATGGATAGGGAGGGAGAAAGAGCGAGTGACTGAGCAACATGTGACAGAGAGGTCAAGAGGACCCCGAGTGAATGAAGTTGAAGAAACTCGTGCGTGTCGGGGGGGGGGGGGGGGGGGGGGGGGGGGGGGGGGGGGGGGGGGGGGGGGGGGGGGGGGGGGCTGGTCCACGCTGTCCGATGTAGCTCAAGGTCAGCTCAAGGTGAGACACTCTTGGCTCCCTGAAGACATTTTAAAGTGCAGTTCTAGGTTTCCATCAAGAGGTCAGATGGAAGCCAGGTGGCGAAAGATTAGGGAATGCATGTACAGAAGCAGGCACTGTAGACCTTACTCTCCAACACATTTTTCACTGTAGCAACGGAGAAAGATGAACCAGAAACTTGAGGGAAAAATAAGCATCTAGAGACGATGTTTTCCAGAAAGATGCTGACAAGTTTGTTTGACACGAAGAAACAGCTTATAGGAAGGGGAAAGAGATGACAGACAGAGAGAAGTCTACGACTCAGGATGGGTTAGTGGCCAGAACACAGCCCCCAGCCCAGTGGCTCCTTGAGGGAGAGCTGCACCGCAGGAGGGGCTCGCGGTCCCACCCAGGAGGGCAAGGGGAAGGCGTGGGGTGGCACGGCCACTCCTCACTGCCAAGTGCTGGAGGGACACAGCATCCTTGGCAACTGGGCGCCAGGCCCCAGGACCACCACCTAACGTACAAAGGGGACACAGGATGCAGGCTGGCTGTGTGTCCGGGAACAGGAATCGGCTCGGTGGGCCAATCTGCCAAGGCAGAATCACACAGAGATGGGGCAGGGAGCAGATGGACCGAGGAATAAGAGAGACTGCAGGGCAGTGGAGCTGACCGGGGCGGGATTCCAGAAGACGGGGGGCCGGGTGGGGTCAGAGGCTAGGTGAAGGGGTCGGGCTTACAGGGCTTACAAGGGGGGCCACTTCTAAGACGAAGATAAGGAGAGTCGCTAAAGTTGCCAAGAAACTTTGAGCATGAAAGAAGGGGATTTAGGCTTTTCTGACAAATGACTCTGACAAATGAGATCAATTCATTATAGTATGGGTGGCAGAGTGTTCTGTACGTGAGGCCTGAGAAGTAGAAAGGAGGAAGTGGAGAAACTTAAGGGCGATAATAACCTGGTGGAAAAATGTAAGACACGATGGAGCAGAGAGCAAGAGTCCTGTGTTCTGGTCTCAGCACCTTCACTAACTGTGTGATTTTAGAAAAGTCGTTTCCTTCTAAGCCTGTGTCTTCTTATCTGTGAAAAGCGGAAGAGAGCATGACAAACGTCCCCCCTGACCCGCCCTGTGTGACAGGGCTGCTGGCAGATCGAGTGGCTGTGGGTGAGGTAATAAATCTCCTGAGTGTCATGTCTTCATCTGTAAGGAGGGGTCAGCTGAGGCTGTGAGGACCACAGCACATGAGGTGACACCCGTGAGTGAGCGCTAGCACTCAGCTCGTGTTAAATCCCTTTCCCAGGAAAGAACAGTGAATCTGGTCAACCTGCTCAAGAAGGAACTCTGTGATGGAATTAAAATCATGGTGAGAGAGAGTTCCCACAATATCTTACTTTAGCCACAGAAAACACACACACACACACACACACACACACACACACACACGCACGCACACACACACGCACACACACACACACACACACACACACACACACACACACACACACACGCACGCACACACACTCCACACACACGCACACACACACGCACACACACACTCCAAACACACACTCCACACACATGCACACACACACACATGCACACACACACGCACGCACACACACACGCACACACACACACGCACACACACACACGCACACACACTCCACACACGCACACACACACACGCACACACACACTCCACACACACGCACACACACACACGCACACACACACATGCACACACACACTCCACACACACGCACACACACACACGCACACACACACTCCAAACACACACTCCACACACATGCACACACACACACATGCACACACACACTCCACACACACGCACGCACGCACACATGCACACACACACTCCAAACACACACTCCACACACATGCACACACACACACATGCACACACACACTCCACACACACGCACGCACGCACACATGCACACACACACTCC
>NW_007733321.1:0-10955 GCF_000696425.1 Galeopterus variegatus | reverse complement strand
GCACACACACGCACACACACACACACAGGCACACGCACACACACATACACCACACACACGCACACACACACCACACACACGCACACACACCACACACACACTCACACGTGCACACACATACACACACACGCACACGCACACACACAGGCACACGCACACACACATACACCACACACACATACACACGTGCACACACACATACACACACATGCGCACACACACCACACACACGCACACACAGACACACATGCACACACACACGCACACACATACACCACACACATGCACACACGCACACACACATACACACACGCACATATGCACACACACACATACATGCACACATACGTGCGCACACACACACAGGCACACACACAGGCACACACACATGCACACACACACGCACACACACACCACACACATGCACACACACGTGCACACACATACACACACGCGCGCACACACCACACACACGCACACACACCACACACACACTCACACGTGCACACACATACACACACACGCACACGCACACACACAGGCACACGCACACACACACATACACCACACACACATACACACACGTGCACACACACATACACACACATGCGCACACACACCACACACACACGCACACATACACCACACACACACGCACACACACATACACACATGCACACACACGCACGCACACACACGTACACCACACACACACACGTACACCACACATACACCACACACACACGCACACGCACACACACCCACACACCCACACGTGCACACATACACACATACACCACACACACACACACATACCACACACACGCACACACACACGCACACACACATACACCACACACATACGCACACACACATACACCACACACACGCACACACACATGCACACACACACATACACCACACACGCATACACACACTCCACACACACATACGCCACACACACACGCACACACACACACTTACACACAGGCACACACACACGCACACACACACAAAGATGTGTGATCTAAACCTTATGTATTACTTGTCTGCCCGTGAATCATTTTGTTCATTGTCTTTATGAATGAACTTCCTGAGTTGAAAGTGTCTCATGAAGGCAAACAGGCCCTTTAACTACTCTCTGTTCACTTAGACTATTAATTAAGGACTTGACATATGTTTAATCATGGTGACTCTTTAATATGTGTGTCTTGTCAGCCTGAGGATATTAGGACATTCAACCTTATGGAATAGGTGGAGGTCAGGTTAACTCTGGTTGCAGATGATTAATATTTTTATATATGCATGGACAGGAACTCTCATGCTGAGATGTACAATGTATCACCCAAGGCCCACTCATATAAGTTTGGATGAATAAGATAATTTTAATGGGCTTCAGTTTCCATGGACTTAATCTCTAAAAAGCCTGGAATGATGACTCCAATATGTAATATTTCATCATATGATGGATTTTGTAAGCAGCAAAAAATGTATGTATTTGTGGTTTTAAAGGAAAAAAGAGGAAACAAGTGAATTGATTTAAAATAGAAACAAGTGAACAGTCGCAGGTTAGAATTATCTATCAATTTATTTAAAATATTGACCATATATTTAAAAAACCTGACCAAAGAGCTTGTTTAATTCAGTATTTCTCCAGATTCATCTCATTTGTATATTCCCTTCATGTTCTGCCTTATCTTACACTAATTTTTGTGACTATTCTTTAAATTGATTCACACTTTTTTATTTCAACACATTTGACCAGAAAAATTTATATCACTACTGTGAATGTAAAACCATCATTACTTAATTATATTATTACATAAATATAAACAATCTGTAAACTTACCCAGATACTGCTGCTACCCCAGAGTTTGGAACCCTAGGTGGCTCTCTCTGTGACCTGGGGACACAGAGAGGTTGGGGGTGGGGAGGCGGGACTCCCACTGGGCCAGGCCTTTCTCATTGACATCCTTGGAGGTCTGAAACAGAACAGTGAGGGACATGGTGAGGCCACCAGGAGAAAGTCACCAGCCTGCGCTCACGTGGACGGGTTGATTCAGCTGGCTGCCACAAAGGGGCACACTGCGGGCAAAGCTTAGGAGAGGCTCCATCGGGGAAGCCAAGGGGGCTTTTGAAGGGCATTAGCTTGGGTGGGGCGGCTTTAGGTGGGCCTTGTGAGGTGGGGAAATGCTTAGGTGGTTTGGGGGAGGCGGGGAATGCTTTAACCGCTGGAAATGTTTTCTTTGCAACTATAAGAACCTTGCTCATGGTTTCTTGTACTGGGGCCATGGGAAGCAACTGTGGTGTGTGAATTAAACAAAGCTCATCAGCTGGCTTCTCAGAATTAAAGTTGTTAGCAGGTGTTATTGGTGTTTAACATACATCTAAGCACCTGCTAACATCACCTCTTCACACCTAAGTCGTGGTGCATCCTCAAGTGGCGTGGTTCCCACAGTTTGCAGAGCACCCATCTGTTCCAACCATCATCTGACACGTGAGCGCTCCTCCTCCATGTCCCCAGAGCATGGTTGCTGGCCTTTGCCTTGAACGCGAGTGAAAGGAAATGCAACATTGAGAGAGACGTTCCTTAGTCATTGGAAGGTCTTTTTAAACTGTGCTGAGCCTTTGCCTCCTGCAAACTGTTCTTGTTCATCTCGTCCTTCCTCTGCAGTCTTGTGGTGAGCTACCAACATGACCTTTTCTTGGCTCCCAGGACATTTCAAACTTTATTTATGAGTAGTGAGATGGCCTTTAGGACTTTCCCTAACTCTTCCCCTGGGTGTTGCAAACCATTCTTCATGGCCTCCATATACGGATTGTACGCGTTCCTGACAGGAGATGTAGTGCGCAAGCCACACGCTCACAGTTTTCTGAAGTTTCAGCAAAGGTCTTTACGTTCACTGACTTGTGTAAGGGCACTCTCTAATCAGTCCTCAGAACTGTGTCATCTGCAGCACATTTTACGCCCCACCAGGGAATACAGAAGAGACCTGAAACAGATAACCCCAGTTATTGTTTACATCTTTGTTTCTAACAAAAATGTACTTTGGTGAATATGGAATGGAAGACTACGAAAAAAGCAGGTGGATAGGAGCAGAAGGCTTCAAGTGACACGATGAGGCACTACTGCCATCTCGTGGTAGAAGCTTTCATTGCTGATGCAAAAATGATGCCTGGGCTGATTCGGTGTTTTAAGAGAGGTTGTGCTGTATATGGGAATGCATTTGTTGTCTTGTAAGTACAAGTCTTAGAAACCAACATGCAAACAATAATGAAGAACGTACCTACTCGGGAAAGACTTGTTGGTTAATATATGAGATTTTCCTTGAAGTGAGATCTCCAGTCGTGGGGCGCAGTTTCTGGGTCCCTTTGGGTCAACTTTAGATGGGAGCAAAATTAATCTTTGATGAAAGGAATCAGATCAGTGGTTGTATATTAAGTGTGGGTGAGGAATTTAGCAGAAGGAGACTTGCTGGGGGCTATGGTAATGTTCCCTATCATGACAAGGCCTTGGGCTGCAGGGTCTGAGTCTTTATTAGAATCCGTTGACTGTCATGCTTAAGATTTGCACATTTTACTGTATGCAAATTTTATCTCCCAAATAAAAAAAAGAACCATAAACAAATATTGGACTCTAGTTAATAACATGTGGAAGTAAACTGATGACTGTATCTGAAATGCATCAAAAAATAAATAAAAATAGGGTGGATGATGAATGGAGGAGTGACAGGTGAAGAGGTAAGCAGTAAAGCAAACAGTGATATGTTAATTGTAGAATCAAGAAGGTGGACGTGAGGGTTCCCTGGGAAATATTTTCAACCTTTCCAGATGCTTGAAAAGTTTCATAATAAAATGTCAGAAAACAAAAGGAGGAATTGGTAAAGGGACACAAAAATCAACTACATTGTATATTGATAAATTAAAATAAAAAATAATAAATGTAAATTTCCCTTAAAAATAAAGAAAATTTCAGAAAACAAATCATTCTGTATTAAATGCACTTTAAACTTGTTTATATCATTAGTTTGAGCAGTCACTCTCTGTGGCAAGTATTATCATTGTTTTAAAATATATTACAAAACTTGGTTTCCAAATGTGTGAGGACGTTTGTTAATCTTGCACAATGAGCAGCAATAGAAATCACGTTCACACTCATGTTTTTGAGGTCTACGTGTAACGATCTTTCCCTTGCAAGGCGTTGCTTTTTACTGATCCAAAAACAAAACATCTTTTGAGAGTTAAGGGGAGGTGTGGCGGGACAAATACGTCCTGCTAGAGGAAAAGCAACTCTGAGTTCCCAACTTCCTTTAGGAAGAACAGCTTATCCTCAACAAGGCGTTTTGTCCCTATCCACAGCCTCCACCCTCGTTTTGCATTGGAGAAGCCATTCTGGATTTTATCTCCACCTTGTTTCCACATACGGAATGACACTAATTCTCACTGCTAAGAATTTTAATATTAGTTTAAAATTCTGTAGAGATAATGGTCCTTTAAAATGTATCACTACGTGTTTTGATGTCATGGAGAAAAATGGTGGCCGAGGAGTTGTGACCCACTTTTGCGTCCGAGCTGCAGAGGCGCTGGTGGGAGTTGCCTGCGTGTCGCGCTACCTCTCTTTGCCTTGGCTGCATCTGCAGAATGAAAGTGCGCCTTGGTGAGCCCTGAGGTGTGGCCCAGCACAAGCCACCTGCCACCTGTCTGATCTGCCCTCCAGGTCACAAGCGCCATGCGAGGTGGGCCCACGTTCTCGGATCTGGGACAGGGCTTGTCATAGCACTGGTACTGCTCCCCTCTGTTACCAACCACGTGGTCCTGCAAAAGTCCTTTTGTGTCCTGGATCACCCTGGTGTAGGCAAAAGGCGTGACTGCATCAGGCCCGGTGTCCGTACGCCGCCCCCCGACACTGCTGTGACCCCGCGTTTGCCGCCCGCCTTCCTTCCGCGGAATCTTCCCCAACACCTGGGCCCCAAAGACGCGGCTGCTTTCAATTTCCTTCATTCACGGGGCAAAGGGCGGACTTCTGAAGCCCGCCTGCGCCTCTAGCCGCTAGGTGTCGCTGCTGGACTGCAGGAATCCTGGAAAGGCGGCTCCCAAAAGGAACACACCACGAAAGTGTTTGACTTGCAAATACTTAATTGCTTCTTCCACAACAATATCTTTTCCTGCACCACAAGGATGGTATGACGAAGGTGGAACACAGGTGTGTCAGTGGCTGATGGCTGTCACTGGACTGTGGGTCTTCACAAGGCGACCATTAATCTGACGTAACTCCAAAAAAGATGAATATGTTAGTTTTTTTTTCTTTTTTGAAGTGGGTAAACAGAGAATTGAAGTGATGCTGTTACCCTTAGTAAACATCATGCCGGACCTACTTAACCATGGGGGCTAAAAAAATTAATGGATTTTAGCAATGAAAAAAATGATTCTAAATGATATCTACGAATTAACCTTAAATAATGAATTACTTAAATTATTCATTACGTGTTTTCTGGAACTTGCTGTGAGCAACACAACCCCACTTCAGGTGTTGGTTGTGCATATATTTTACAATGCTTGGGTTGAGGTAAGCCAGAGGAAAGGAGAAGGGAGATTTGAGAGAGGCGACAGCACTGATGTTTTGGAAATGGCATTACTCTGAAAGAATCCACTTAAATAAAGATCAAAATACGCGTAGATCCAAATTGAATATTCGGATTCTTAGAGTGCATATTTTATCTCTGTGGTTCCATTATTTTCTCTTTACAGTGTACCTTACTGAAATAATGTATGAGAAAATTGCCCACATGCATTAAAAATAAAAGAACATTTTGCTTATGCAGCATAAATCCTGAAAACCTTCTAATCAAAAGCCATACATTTGCTGTCTAGACTTGAATGTGGACGATATTACCAGAAGTGCAAAAAAAAAAAAAAAAAAAAAAAAAAGACAACCTGAAAAACCTGGCCCAGGAAGTACATTTTGAAAAATGTACTTCAGATTAAAATCTCTCATTATATACAAGGAGATAAAGAGGATTATTTGGAAACCAGAGGAAAGAAAATCCCCTTGCTTTATTATTCTCATTTCAATATTTTCAGATAAGAAAATGAAAGACCGTAAACCAATAAATCTGAAAAAAAAAAAAAGACAACCTGAAAAACCTGGCCCAGGAAGTACATTTTGAAAAATGTACTTTCAGATTAAAATCTCTCATTATATACAAGGAGATAAAGAGGATTATTTGGAAACCAGAGGAAAGAAAATACCCTTGCTTTATTATTCTCATTTCAATATTTTCAGATAAGAAAATGAAAGACCGTAAACCAATAAATCTCTAATGAATACATGAATATAGGCAGGAGGCATCCATTATTTTGCACAGAATCTCCTCACGATAGCCAAAGAAGAAATTCTCCCAGATCCAGGAGTCAGCATCAGTCATATTTTTCATTTCCTAGGCCCTGAAATCCTGTAACTGATTGTTTCCCTGCTCACACCGAAGGAGAACCTCCGGATACTGGCCAGAAGGTGAGATCTGGGTATGTGTGGCCTGCTCGCAGCAACAGGCACGGTTCATCATTAAACTCCTTGCTCTGTTCTGTTGTCTTTCTCCACCTCTTTCAGTCTTACTTTTTACACCTAATTTTTAACCTTCTTTAAAATTTTATCTTGTTTATTAAAGAAATTATTGCAAACTTTGTCAGCTAACAGCAATGAAAGAGAATGAGGTGCAAACGTAGTCCATGGTCAGTGGGCATAAAGTAGCTTGAAAGTGCTGACAGTCCTGGAACGCTTTGGTCTCAGGCACCAGAGCAAGAGGCAGCTCTTGTGTCGAGTCCTTTCTTCTGCAGCTTGGGTGAGGGACAGCTCTGGTTAGAAGAGGAGGACTGACTGTGGATGTTCTGTTGCATGGTGGGGACAATGTCCCCCTCTGACTGGGAGATACACCTCTCACCCTGCAGCTGGACAGACAAGCGGCATCTCCAGCAGGCACGAATGAACCATGGGCACCGTGCAAGAGTCTATGTGGTGTCCATGCAGGGAATGCAAGCTCAGGGTGAGTGTGGCAGGAGTTTCTCGTCCCCTCCCTTTAAGACAACCATGTGAGTGCTTGTGTAGCAGTTAGACCTGTCCTGAGGAAGCCCGAGCTCACTCGTGACAACTCGTACTGTCACTATACACACCTAACATACAGAAGCTCCACCCCATGCTGCAAAGTAAGCAGGCTCAGAGAGGTTAAGTATTTGAACAAAGTCGGCCAGCTGTTTGTGGTGACATCAGTGTAGGAGCAAGGCAGCCAGTCTTCAGGCTCTTTGTTTTTTATCACTATGTCAGATGCCGCTGAAAACGAGGTAGGGGCAACACTGAACGTGGATGTGGAAAAGAGGCCGGGGTCAAAGTGAGCCCAGAACGCCAGACAGGTAACAGAAGAGAAAGACAACTGACAGCAAAGTCCCACCCAAGATGATCCTTATACAATCGCAGGAGCGAAACACGCGTCATGTCAGGACTAGACAGTGAGTAGATTCACAAGGGTCTTGTAAGCCCATTGGCAAGACGTGTTAAAAGTTAAAAAAGAAGAAAACTCCAAGTCTTAAACAGGGTAAAGAAAAAGACATCAGCTTGCAACACCAAGAACTTGGGACAACTGAGACCTAGTGCATCTGTACGTGGTCGCTGCTCACTGGCCGATCACCCCTGGCTAACACTTACGTAGATTATATGATGTCATAGGTCATGTCACCCCCCGCTAACACTTACATAGATCACATGTGATTATTTGCAGTGTTAACTCCAACGAACTGAACTCAAAATCGATTCTAATCATTCCATTCTCAAATGCTCTCTCTCTTTTTCTTTCTTTTCTGAGGTAACCAATTAAAGACTTGATTCAGGAAGATTTTATAGTAAAAATGAATGAAGTCAATTTGATCCAATTGACTGATGAATATCACCACGTCCAAAGAGCAGATGTCACACAATGGGAGGTATGAAGTGGACCATCCTATCCTAAGGCTGAAGCACAGACAGCTCGCAGTGGTTCCTGAAGGAATGAATGAATGGATGAGGTGTGGAGAGCTGTGATCAGAAATGGTACATGCCAGCCTCCCAGACAGTGATGCATTACCCATTTGAAACTTTCATGCGAGTGGCCATGTCTGAGACCAGCTGGAATGGTCTGCCTTTTGCCAGGCAGGAAAGCAGGAACACAAGAGTATTTCAAAGGGACCTGATTTCAGATGTTACCAACTTTTCTTGGAGATAAGTCACAGGCCCCAAAGAGCAATTATCCATTGGAAAGAAGGGTAGGCTCAGTTTGGAAATATGGAAGGTATAAGCTCAGGGGAGGGCTAGAAGACCCTCCACTCCCAGGAAGGGGAGAATGTGAACTAGGATCTGAGGGTGTCCCAGAAGAGTGGGCGTGTGTGCCGTGAGTGTGTGCGTGAGTATGTGCACGTTTCGTGTAAGGGAAACAGGAATGGAGAAAGGATGGGGAAGCCGGTCTGACCAGGACACAAGGCTGTGATGGGGTGAAGGGAGCCCGGGCTTTGTAGAAGACCAGAACCCAGCTACACACAACAACCAGTGACTCTAGGAATTATTCTCCATGAAGGTGCTGATCTACTGTGTGGATTTTCTGTGGATTTGATCTGGGGTATAATCCAATCCCGTTCAACAGACCCACTTGTGCCAGGTCTACAGCAGCACTGGGAACACCTGGAGGAGCAAGACAATGTCCCCATCCTGGAGCAATGATCGCGGTGATCAGCAGACAGAGTCCTGTTCCACCATTCACTACTGGCTGGTCCTGCCTGACGATTTGGACCTCCTTGAGCTCTGGTTTTTCGCATGCGGAATGAGTCTACCAAGATTCACTCCCACGTGGGGATGCATTCTTGCCACTGGAGCTTGCAGTGACCTGAGGCTAGACAGAAGGAAACTCTAAGGGGGATGGACTTCAGATGGCCTTGAGAAAGGCCAGACTTTCCCGTGGGATGATATGCATTAAAGTGGCATTGGGCACAGTCCAGAGGCTGTGGTCGTGCTTACAAAGGGAGAGAGATCTCTCTTTTTAAAGCCTCCCCTGGTGTAGGCCAAAGCCACAAGGCAGATTCCTCAGGGGAACGAGCTGCCTCA
The DNA here is from genome assembly GCF_000696425.1 of Galeopterus variegatus. Classification (NCBI taxonomy): domain Eukaryota; kingdom Metazoa; phylum Chordata; class Mammalia; order Dermoptera; family Cynocephalidae; genus Galeopterus; species Galeopterus variegatus. The sequence continues at coordinate 1,834 of NW_007733321.1, read as the reverse complement.
TTTGTGGGGTCCAGTGAGAAATGCAAACATGGGGCCTCCTGGTAACAGAAAAGGGAAGCTCCATAAACACTGTGACATTGCAAGAGACTCACGTCGGTCTCTGCCCCTGGTTCCTGGCACAGAGCTTCTAAATCTCTTGGGATTAAATGAGTGGGGGTGGCGAGAGAAGAATCTTTCGTTACCCATAATAAGCCCTTTTCAACCTTACCTAAGTTTATGCTAATGAAGTGACTCCTAGAGGATGGGCTGGTTGCCAGGGAACCACCCCCTTAATTAGAGGGTTGGGACATTCAGCCCCTTCCCCCACCTCCAGGGAGGGGAGGGGCTGGAGATGGAGCGAGTCGCCGGTGGCCGACGACTGCAGCAATGCTGCCTGTGTCACAGAACTTGCATCCAAACCCTGAACAACACCGTTCACGGAGCTTCCGGCTGGTGAACACTCGAGGTGCCCCAAGGATGGTGCACCCAGAGAGGGCACAGAAGCCCCCGACTTCCTCATACCTTACCTGTGAATCTCTTCCATTTGGCTGTTCTCGATTTGCATCCTTTATAACAAACCAGTCACAGTGATTAAACCGTTTTCTTGAATTCTGCGAGCCATTCTAGCACATTATTGAACCTGACAGGGGGGTCATGGGAACCCCTGATTTGTAGCTAATCAGTCAGAAGTTAGAAGGGAGGCCTGGACTTGAGACCACCATCTGAAGTGGGGCCATTCTTGTGGGACTGCACCCTTGACCTGTGGAGTTCGTGCTAACTCCATCGAATGCCTTGGTTGAAGTAAGTTGTGGGGCACACAGTTGGTGTCCGCAGAGAACTGGAGAATTGCAACATGCAGAAAACCCATACATCTGCTGTCAGAAGAGTTGTGAGGGGCCGGCCCGGTGGCACACTGCTACAGTGCGCCGCTTGGGAGCGTAGCGGCGCTCCTGCCGAGGGTTCGGATCCCACATACAGACCGGTTCCCACTCACTGGCTGAGCGAGGTGTGGGCGCAACACCGAGGGTTGCGATCCCGTTGCCGGTCCCGGTCCAGTACGGGTGCGACACTGAGGGTTGCGATCCGTTGCCGGTCACGAAAAAAGACAAAAAGGAAAAAAAAAAAGAAGAGTTGTGAGAGTAGAGAAAACAGAGTATTTTTTTTTACAAGGTACTAAAACATAGTTTTTCCTTTCTTCCACATCTTGTCTGCTCATGTGCATATTCTATTTTCCCAGCAGATTTCACATAGAGAAAAAATAAGCTCAAAGATAAAATATTAGGAATTTCCAGACAGGAAGCAGAGCTTTGCACAGCCCGCAGGTGTGCAGCTGGCCTGGCCTCCTGACAGCGTGAACAAGGGGGTTGGGAGCCCCAGAGGAGGTGGTGTCGTGCCCTGAGAGGGTTGGTCTGCTCTGAGGCCAAGTTGCAAAGATGAGTCTGTGGCTACTGTTACCTGCTTGGCACCCTAAAGCAGAACATTCTCATAGGTTGGGGTTACCATGGCACCTCTTCTGGCTTCGTACACTTATGTTTCCTGTTGGAGTTCCGCTTTGCACAGCCCGCAGGTGTGCAGCTGGCCTGGCCTCCTGACAGCGTGAACAAGGGGGTTGGGAGCCCCAGAGGAGGTGGTGTTGTGCCCTGAGAGGGTTGGTCTGCTCTGAGGCCAAGTTGCAAAGATGAGTCTGTGGCTACTGTTACCTGCTTGGCGCCCTAAAGCAGAACATTCTCATAGGTTGGGGTTACCATGGCACCTCTTCTGGCTTCGTACACTTATGTTTCCTGTTGGAGTTCTGTGCCTTTTGCATTTCTGTAGTTGAAGCAGCAGGAGTGTGGTATAGACTTGATCAGAAGTT
>NW_007733320.1:101286-113345 GCF_000696425.1 Galeopterus variegatus | reverse complement strand
ATCTGGCAATACCCTAATCCTGGGTGAGCCCAAGTCTGTTATTTCTCTGCCTGCACTCAGGACTCTGGGCCCTGATAGAAAAACCTATTTAGTTGGTTGGAATATGAAGACAATATGATTTTTTTTAAACATCTGGCAATACCCTAATCCTGGGTGAGCCCAAGTCTGTTATTTCTCTGCCTGCACTCAGGCCTCTGGGCCCTGATAGAAAAACCTATTTAGTTGGTTGGAATATGAAGACAATATGATTTTTTTTAAAAAAAAAATGCGTTTTGAGTCCCATTTGAACAAATTGATCATGTTCCATGACTAAAGAATATATTCTAATTCCTAACTAGATATTCATCATTGGCATCCATTAGTCACAAAATCACTAGGATGAGAGTGTTTCTGGTCAGCAAAGATGGAAAAATATAAGCTAAAATATGTGTTCCATCAATAGAACTACATTCCCTACACAGTGGACACATTTTTGAATTATTTAGATTTTTTTGGTTTTAATTCCCTATTTTCCCTGCTGTGGGTGTTCTGCCAATTACACTGCTATGTAAATAAATACCCTAGTAAAAAGTCTTGAGATAATATTATGTATTGTAACAGTTAAATAAACAAATCACAGACCTCAACGTTCAACAATACAATTGAATATATTAGTATACATTCAAATGCAGAGATATTATAAAATAAGAATATTTTCAAAGAAAATTTAATAATATGGAATATAATGTCAAATAAGAAAACAGGATAGATACCCAAAAAGAATAATCACAACTTTGAAATCTAAAACCTGTGCATATTCAACTGAAAAACATTAAATTTTAAAAGTAGGAGAATGGGTGATTTGAATTTTTTCCCTTTATAGTTCTCTGTTTTCTAAATTTTCTATAATGAAGGCCTTTTCATTTTATAATGAAGGAAAAAGAGACACTTAAAAGGTTGGGGTTTTTCTTCGTCGCCCTTCCTCATTCGACTGGTAAATCAGTGGCCTTCCTGGGGACCATGTAATGAGAGGCTTAGAGATATAAACTGCCACCAATGTAAACTGAGCAATAGAGACATTTGCTCAGAACATTGATTTAGGCTGTGATAAATTCAATATCAAGAAACGAAGAATACAATAAAATGAAACCCATAGTCCTAAAACAGGGCCTTCCTGCCCAGGCGTTCTCTTCCTGGGCCTCCGCGTTACCATTTGCTATTTATAAGGGGTTGTAGGCAGACTGTCCCGTGTGCCACGCTGGATGGAGGAAGATTTTGTTCCTTCACTATGATGCCAACCAATGTGCTGACCATGTTGTCACAGGGTTTAACGTTCTGGAAAGAGAAGGGCCAAACCTGGCTCTGTGCCAGACACATTGCTGCTACCTGGTGTTTGGCCAAACTCCCCACCTAGTCCCAAAGAACACACCACATTCCTCCTGTCCATTTTAACCCACACGAGGCTCTGTGGATTTATAGAGCACACTCCTGGGAACCAGAAACCAGCCCCTCACTGCCTGGTTGCACCCCCAAAGAGATTTTCGCTCTATACAGATAGTTACTGTGTTTTTAATATTAGAAGTGCCAGTGAAACGGCAATAGTAAACCTCATTGCTAGCCCCCTACACTGGTGCCCACTTTCCTCTTCCTCTGGGTAGGGAGCCCTGGATTTAGTTTTCCACCTTTTCCTCCTATCCCTTCACACTGTGTCACCCCATTGCTTTCTTATAAATCCCATTTTTTGCCTAACATTAATGAAAGCTCCACCTGAAAGGGCAATATAAAATAGTATCGCCTGCAAGTTTGATCCTAGAAATGACAAATACACTAATGAAGGAAAGAAATTACAGTGACACCTTAAATCATTCACCATCTTCCTGTTCATTGTACACCTCTGCTGGGAGACTGGGATGCTCTTAGTAAATCCTTGTTTCATTAACAAGAGGCTTACTGATGTTAAAGCCCAGAAAAGTTGGACTGTGGACTTGGGGAAAAAATAGTTACCAACACTAAGAACCATGATTAAAAAGACCAGAGATAACTAAATTGAGCCACCATTGTAATGTGACAAAAGAACATGTCCCACCTTGCCTGGCCAGCTGGCTCAGGTAATTCTCTAGGTCGCTCACACCGTGGCTGGTAAAGTAACTGTAATACTGGAAAACGGTGATGACTTCTGAGGAGAGGGTGGAGGAAAGCAGAGGCTCAGCCCGGTCCAGAATCTGGGACACCAGGGTTTGAAACACTATTTGGAAAAGAAAGATACAAAGCAGCTTAAAAGCATGACCATTCATTCATTCATTCAATAATTCATTCCGTATAAGATAGAATGAGGTGTGTAAAGTGAACTAATCTTCGCTGTGCAGCTGGGGGCCTTTTGCATACGCACACTCCTGTGTACCTGCCATTTAGCTCAAGACAGAGAAGACTGCCAGCAACCTTAACAAGGTTTCTTGTGCCCCTTCCCAGTCTATAGCTACCCCACCCCCACCACAGGTAACTAATAATCTGACTTCTATCAATATGAATTAGTTTTGCCTGTTCTTGAACTGTATAGAAAAGGAATTATGCAGTATAGGCTTTCTGTATCTGGTACCTTTTACTCAACAAAGTATCTTTGAGATTCGCCCAAATTGTTGCTTGTAGCAGTAATTGATTCTCCTTTTCAAAAACTGCTGTGTAATATACACTATGATATGGATATACTATGATTTATCCATTCTCTTGTGGGCATTTACGTTGTTTCTAATTTTTGGCTTTTGTGAATACACCTTCTTATACATGCCCTTTCTTGTGAACATAAGCACTTATTTTACTTGATATATTTACGAATGGAATTGCTAAATGTATCACAGGGTGGGAGATGTAGTGAGCTTTAGTAGACATGACACGTTGTTTCTAATTTTTGGCTTTTGTGAATACACCTTCTTATACATGCCCTTTCTTGTGAACATAAGCACTTATTTTACTTGATATATTTACAGAAATGTACAGGGAGACTTAGAGGGTGTTTTAGGCTGAAGGGGAGATTACCTAGAAGACCTTGTTTCCACTGAATATCTGACGTGAAAACAGACACAGATTTCTGACTTTATGAAAGAGCCCCGTAGCCAGACCACACAAATTCAAAGGCATCTTCCCCATGTCAAGTTCTCGATCTAAAACTCTCAGACCCAGGGACTCTCCTGGAGGCCTCCAAATCCACATATTTCTACCTTTTCCCAGCAGGGTTTGGAAGATCATCCATTTGACACTCAGCTGCTATAGGAGTTGTCTTAGCCAGCTCCATGGTGCAGAACAATCCTGATTATCTGTCCCTAAAGAGAATTGCACTAGCAGAAAAAGTGTAAAAGTTGGCCTGTGAGGTGCACACTGTTTCTGTGTCTGACTTCCTGAGGTGGAGGCCCCTATAGAAGGAGCTATGTGTTTGCTGATTTGACTCAGAAGGCTGAACTGTGGCATAATGAGCCCACCTAGTATGGAGACCTTACCCTGCGCTATGGCCTAAGAATGTGCTTCTGTCTTCCCGACAAAGCAGCAAACAGGCACAGACACTGGAGTGGGCTAGTGGAGTCATTGCTTCCACCACCGTGGGCGGTGCTGTGAGTGGCAGATGCTTACCTTCAACCACAGAACTGATGTTTCCTATGTTCTCATCGCTGACAGCTGCTAGTTTCTCCATCACTTTGATCTGCCTAGAAAGCTTCTCTAAGAGGTTTCTTGCCACAAATGGGGTTTTGCTTGAGAAAACAATTTGCTGATAAAACAAACAAAACCACTGTTTCAACTATGCTATAGTCAACAGAGCTTTCCCTCCCCAGCCTCATCCTTCCTGAATGTGGTGGTGAGTCTAAATAAACTCATACAGTGCCTTTGTTCCAGCTTGATAACGCTCCTCATTCCATGCCAGTTACGACATCTGATGAAATCGGACAAATTTTTGCTGCTTTAGACTTTTTTCATGCCTGTATATATTCTGGAATTTTCTCAGTAGTAGAGCTGCAAGGTTATTGTAAAGCTCTTTCCTTTTATGTGTTGTAAATCTGATCTTCCTCTTTGAAACTTGGAGGGCACATTTGGACTATCTTGGCATGTAAGCAGAAAGAAATTTGTTTTACAAGTACAGTAATTTTCCACAGCATGGTTTTATTTTATTGTTTTCAAGCTGAAAACTAAGAACAGATTGTATAATAACTATAATTACAATTAGAGCTATCTTAGAATTAATGAGTGCTTACTGTATACCAGGCACTGATCTGAGCCCTATATATGTATTAGCTCATGTTATTTCTCAGAACCCAAAGAGGTGGGTCCTATTGATATCTGATTTTACTGATGAGAAAACTGAAGCACAGAGAGGTTAAGTAACCTGCCCAAGGTCACATAAGCAGTGAGTGGTTTCATTTGTGTGTATGTCACAAGAATGAAGAGGCCTGAGAGAGGAAAGGACATAAGTCACTTGCCGCCTGGTGGTTGGTCAGCTGGTAGGCATGGATGCAGGAGGCAGACCTGTACCACCATGCCGGACTGTCTAAAGCATTTGGACTCTAAAACAAATAGGCTTTTCAAACTCAACACTCTAGTGTAACAATTATGTACTAGTGCCTTTCATGTAAGTAAATATAGTAGAAATAAACTATGTTTAAAAAATAATTATAGCTAATAATTATATGATTCTTATTGAATGCCCATTTTTATCTCTCTGCAATTAGATACTAAATGAATAAGTATACTCACTGATTCAGGAGTGCAAGTGAGAAATTAAGTCTCTAATCCTCACTCTTTCAACCTATGTCTTTATAGCCACCTCTTTTGTGTTTCTAGTGCTGAGCTTCCCCACAGAAGAGGTGAATTGTTATAACTGTGGTCTTATCAGAGGAACAAACACTGCAATGACTATTGCATGTCGATTAGTCTTTGGGAGAAAACATTCACTCCAGCATGGAAGAGAATTCTCTTATGACTCAGAAAATAACACCTCTAAAAGGTAAACAGGTGGTTTGCTTGGCACACTGTCAGGCTCAGCAAGTATAAAGAGGTTTGAGAACTCTCATTCAAATGGTTGGTGAGTTGAGGAAGGACAGGCATGGCCATCAGAATGTTTGCTCAAATCAAAGCAGGACTGGTCTCTTATTCCTCAATTCTCTTTTCCCCAGGGAAACTAAGAAACGGGAGCACTTTCCTGGTATGTAATCAACCCCAGGCTCTCAGACACAAGTGTGGTCTCTAATCCTACCTGAACGAGTTGGGTGCAGTACTGTAGGTGCCTAACGATGGTGATGTCCAGGCTCTCATTTCCTGTGGTCAGTGGGAGAGGGCTTCCTGCCACACTGGTCCCAACTCCTGTGTCTTCAGTCAGCGCTTCACTAAGGTGCCCCCTGGCTTCCGGGTGAACTGACCTGTAACTGGCGAAGCAGGAAGGTGGGTGAGACATTAGCTATTTCTGTCTGTGTACAAACCACACATCAACTCAACACGGCTCAGTTCAGGCCCCTAACAGCACCCACTGAAAACAGTCTTTCATTTGCCTACCTTGAAAAATAAAGACACCTTTCAAAAATGACTTAAGTCAGCCCAGTCACCAATTTGTTTAGTGTTAAAAGACCATGCAAACAAATTGCTTTCCAGAGTTTTCTGTTTGCGCCTCAAGCACAATGATCCATTTATGAAGTTACTTTACCAAGGAGTCTTTGAAATGTGTGCTCATTTTGCAGTTGTTGCACTTTCCTACTCTATTGATGGGGTGATTTGCCAAATTTTCTGGGATTAAACTGTCCTCTGTAATTGTGGTTTTCAAGAGCAGTACCATTAAGAAATAATCTGTCAAGGCTTTTTCCTGGCCTCAGATCAATTGCTGCTTGAAGAAAAGGAAAAAGGAAAGCTGCCAAGAAGAGAGACACAATGTTCTACTGTGGACAAAAGTTAAAAAGGGTGTTTGAATATTTAGAGGCATAGCTTAGTCCTGCCTCTCATGTTTTGTTGAAACTCCACTGTTGAACTGTCTAAAGTTATATCATCATGGGCACTTACATTAAAAAAAAAAATCTGTTAGAGTCCATTAGCTAATTTTATTTTTAAAATGAATCGGTGTGTTAGGGAGGGAGGGAATAGCAGTCTCTTTTCACAGATGGAAGGACTGATTAGCAGAAGTGTTAGCGAGAGTGTCCTGGTTCACACAGCTAGGCAGATACAGTGCAGATTTTGGCCTCTAGCCCCACACTCCTTTGTGTCCACAATTTTAAAAGATCATGCACCACAGCTTAGAGGCTTTCAATGCTTCACTCCCATTCACAATTACCTCCAAGGAGAAAACATGACCTTGTGTCCTGGCAGTCAACACGTGGCTGTCAACACATATTTAAAACACACACACGCATTTTTTTCCTAATACTTCTGATGATGGACAGTAAGATTGATCAAATTAGACATATTTAATATTAATGTTCTATAGTATGTTCAAAAGCTGCAATGTCTTAAACATTTTTTTGGTTAAAATGCTTCTTACAGCAAGAAGAAAAAATATTTGGAACGATGTCTGACCTTGATATATCATGTAGCAACTTAAGCTAACAAGGATATAGAAAAATTTTTGGTTAAGAAGCATTTCACAAATTCAGTGAAGCTAGACAAATCTCGATGTAGAATGTAGAAGTATAATTTAAACATTACATTCATTTAATACATTTTCTTTGCTGTGCTCCCAGTTTGCTCAAGGGATAAATTCTAGCTCCCATGTTTTTGTTTTTGTTTTTCCTGGTTTTATTCTGGAATAAGAAACCTTTGAGAAACAACAAAAACCCAAAACAATAACATCTCCTGCAGAGAGATTTGTGAAGGTTGAACAGCCTTGCTTGTTGTAACTTGAAAACCTGTTTATGTCACGTTGTGCCAAAGGTAAAGATGGGTGGGAAATCCACCCCTTCCTCTGGGAAAGCCGTTGTATATTCTTTCACAGCAATTGATGGAGGTGCTTGGTTTGCTTCATTGGAAGTTACTAAATGGACCCCAGGCTCTAGTTCTAAAAACATGGTTTGGCTGCACAAGGACCCCTGATGGAGAAAGTGAAAATGACTTCATTTCCTCTCCTTCCTCCCAGAAGGTCACATTCTCCACCTAGGGGGCTGTCGATCCAGTGGCCATTATCGGTCATTCTCTCTTACATTCTAAGGGAAATATACACTGTGGGGCTTAAACCCATGATCTGTGGATTTGATCTATACATTGATGAGCTTAATCTCATGCAAAGACTCGCTGGGCTGAAGGGAACCAAGAAGCAGATAAAGGAAAGCAAAGCACAAAACAAACACGTCCGAGGTAAGATGCAAACCAGGGAGAACCAGGTCCAAATTTATCACCCAATAAGAATTCTCTAGAAATGTAGTATACATAGTTAATTTGGAATTAATCAGGGTCAAGTTGTAGACAGTGAGCCCTACAAGACGTATGTGTACACATGTACATGTACACACGCACTGTCATGCAAAAATTTCCCCTTTATTTATAAGGAAGAAAAGCAACTTATTTTTTCTTAAGCAACCCAAAAGAAGTAAACAATATTTAAAAGTTGTACTTGACAATAAAAAGGAACCGTATGTCAATTGTAAGCCCAGTTATTCATGTAGGGAGTTTCATCTTTCTGGAAATGTGCACCAGGTCCCCTCTGATAATAACAAAGATCTACTGTCCCAGCTATGACAGAAGAAATATAAGCAGACACCTCAGACTTACCTGTTTTTTTCAGTCTCAGTGTCTGAAAATACTGAATCAGCACCTCCTCCAACATTACAAACCTCATCACCATCCTCTTCTTCATCAAAATCAGAGGTATTCAGGAAATCAAAGCTTTCTAAAGCACTTTCAACTGTAAGACTTAAACTGGAAGACCTGCTGCGGCTTACTGCTGGCTTGCACTGCAAAGGTAGAACGCACCAGGGAGAACATCAACACATCCAGAAGAGAAACAGGACACACGACACCCAGATGGAGATGTGACATTTTCTTTTTTCAAGTTTTATTTTTTGTTGGCATTTTAAAAATGCATTTATCATCTTCATATTCAAAAAAGAAGTACCACCATGGATAAATTGGTACAATATCTGGGATTTGTTCCAAAATAATCCAGAAGCAAGTAAACAGGTATAAGAATAGATGAAACAAGATTGGCCATGAGTTTGGGGAAGTTGGAGAATGGGCACGTTGGGATACATTATATAATTTTCTCTACTTCTGCTTGAAATTTTTAAAACAGAATGTTAAAAAAAAATAACAAAAAAACCGGCAACCAGAAAGCCTTGGGAAACAGAGCTATATTCCCTCTGCCTCATGCTCATTCCCAAGTAAAGTACAACCAGCAGACAAATGTTGAGTCACTGAATTAGAGCTGAATACTAACCAGTCTCTAATTCCAAGTGGCAATATCCTCAGTGTCCTGAGACAGGAGCTAGCTATCTAAGGCATCTGTTCTAAAGGACTAACAAAACAAATCCCAGAAACAGAAAACTGCTCAAATTCACCTAGCTCATGCTCCCGAGGTAAGAAGTCGTGCATTTAATGTTTATTCACAGTGTATAATTTTTTCTTTAAGCATCGAGGAGACAATGAATGGCACAGTCATGACAAGAAGTAGCCCTGCTTCCTCTGGAGCTCTGCCTTTGAAGGAACAAGTCCCATTACATCCCTGATGAGGAACTGGAGTTATGAGAACAAACCCATCCTACAGACTGGAGAATTCTATATTACCGGACATAAGCAGAAACACTACAAACAGAATAATTCCAGTTGCTATGGGCACAGAAATGGAGAAAAGCATTTCCAAATATTCAAGAGGATGCTGGGGTGGATTGAACGGGACAAGTCCTGCAAGTAAGAAGCACTATATGTCCTTCATCCAGTTAGGTGTCACTCCTTGCCGATTTCTCAGCACAAGGTAAGAAGGATCTCGTGGGGATCTGTCTCTGACACTCAAGATGGCACAAAAGCACATGGGAAAATGCCTTTCAGTCTTTTAAATCACAGTTGTCTCATTCACCCTCAGTGATCTCCGTCCAAGAGGCAGCATCATTTAGTTTCTGATCCTCAAGATGTTTAGTACCCTAGGAATGTGAAGGGGGGAAAAAAAAGAGAAAGCTTTGTCCAGCTGATGCTTTAATTCTGGCTGGAGACAAAGCCACCTGCCCCAGACCTAAACTCTACTGACATTTTCAGTCTCAAAGGGAGAGAGGGAGCTGGTCTGGACTCAACCACTTGTAGGGTCTTCTTTCCTAAGCTAGCTGTCTGCACAACATAATCTTGTACAGTATGGATGTGTTTAAATATTGGTCATAACAAAGAAAGGGGCAGTTGAGGATTTTAGTAATGGGATAGTTTTGGAACAGCAGCAGACTGAAATAATACTCTGGAAAGAAATCTGTGACCACCAGGTTTTTATAAGACTAACAGATAATATGCTTAATGTTTCCTGGTGGATTGAGCTACTTATCAGCATCGTAGATGCCTGGAAACAGGAGCTGCCATCACCATTGGCTTTCTTCAAGGCATTTGCTTTAGGTGGAGTCAATTTGTGCTTCAGCTCTTTGAAATGAACATCTTTTGCCCACAAAGCTGGTTAACTGTGCAGAAAAGATGTTCAGTTGAACACCAGATAAGCAGCCTCCATGCACGAGCCCTGAGCTGATGCTTTCAAGCTGTTTTACAGAAAGCAGATTCAGAGCACCCTTCCCTGCTTCTCAGAGGCTGAACTAATCTGTCATAAACATTCAAAGGCCTGGAGAGTCAGAGCCTGAATTATCACTGCCTTGGGCACAAATCCCTCCAGAGCTAGGCTACCATGACTCAGTAGAGAGGGATAAGATGGTCAGAAAAGCCTTGGGAATGTAGTTCCACCTGTCATTGCAAAGGCCACATCTGAAAACAGTCATACAAAGGAATGCAACAGCCTTCTGCAGGTTGGTTGTCAGTTTGCCACTACCACCTTGCTTTCAAGCCTATTTTATAGAACAGGTCCTTAAAGAGTTGCTCTTTCAAGAGAAAGGATCCAAGTTCTCTTCCGCATGACAATATAAATCAGAGTGGCAAAGGAAAGAATGCTAGAAGTGGCAGTGAGATTTGAGACAAAAATTTAAGTTCTGTCTTCTTGTGCAATGCTTTTAAAAAATGATCTGTATGCCAGGTGGAGACAGATGCATTCTGATAGAGCCATAATGAGCTCATTATTAAGACCTCCCACCCAAGAGAAAATCATTCCTCTCAGTCCTACCCTCCCAGTTCTATGCTAGGCTGTCTGATCACGGAGACAGATGCATTCTGATAGAGCCATAATGAGCTCATTATTAAGACCTCCCACCCAAGAGGAAATCATTCCTCTCAGTCCTACCCTCCCAGTTCTATGCTAGGCTGTCTCACGGACTGAGGAAGCTACCTCTGGTGGAGTCCGGAGTTCCCTGGTTTCTAGAGTATGACTGATGATTATTTGCTGATGATTAATCTGAGATCTGAATTTACTGATTTGGGCCAAATCCAGGAGAAAGGAATCCTCCCACAGGCAGTGCTGGAGTAGGAGTGAGGGAGATGCCCGTGGTTCTCACATCAGGTCGGGCTAACTCTGACTCTGATCAGGGAAGGTGTTCCTGAATTCCTGATACTTTGGAAGGGACCCTGTCCAGTAACATTTGTGAGACTATGATGATCAAACTGCCACCATTTCACATTTGGGATTGGGATGATTAACTCTGGAACTGGAAGAGTTCAGACATTCTTCAGAGCTCTTAACTCCTAAGAAAACTGAAAGTTAAATTGAAAAAAGTTAAAAAAACTAAAGTTAAGTTGATCTTTGGAAAATAAAAATTAATATGTGTTCTTGGCATTAAAAATCAATACCATTTAAATGATGAATATCTATTGATCCTGTGATTGGACAGGATTTTAAAAAAATTTAAAAAGATACACTATCTTAAATAGATTTCTGGCTTAGGGCACCTCTCTCCAAACCTAATCCAATTTCTCTGAAAACGTACTTACTTTTAGAATATCATCCAAATGCATAACTTCTTGGTTCAGATCCTGAAACTCTTTATACTGCTCTTTATGTGGTTCTAACACAAGGAAAAGCCCATTAAAGGCATCCTCTAAGCTTCCATCTAGAAAAGATCTACAGCCTTCGGATTCTCCACTGATGGAGCCCTCAAAGAGCAGCCTCTCTGTGACCCCTGGCACCTCTGCTGAGGTGAGTCTCTTGACCAGCTGCTTTGTGATGTTTCCTTCAGACATGTCCAGTTCCACAGGCTTGAGTTCAGAGGCCTCATCGGACTCTTGCAGAAGTGCCTCCGCAACACCATTCTCAAGGAACAGGCGCTCAACCCCGGCACCCGTGGATTGGCAGCAAGCCTCAGTCGTGGCCGGGGTGGGTTTCCCAGGCTCCTGCGTACCTTCCTTCAGGTGTGACTTTGGCTCTTGGCCTTCTCCCAAGGAGGTCCTGGAAGATGCTGAGCTGGTGTCATCCATGCCCTCATTCTGGGAGGACAGGCTGCTGTGGTTCCGCTCTGCAGGAGTGATGGTAATTTCTGGATTTGCTGAGCATGAGTTGGAGTGAGAGCCAACTGAGGTGGAGGTGAGGGTGCAGTCCCCATTGGGCAGGTCACTGAAGCTGAGAGACAGTGGCATTTTCTCCTCAGCTGCCTTTCCACTTTCAAAGATGTCATCAGGTAGATTTGACTGTGGATAAAAGGCACTTCATTATTATTTCCAATATAAATGATGCATTTGGCATGGTTTATTCCCAGACAAAATGTAAGGCAACTAAAATTAAAAAACCAGAACTTTCAGAATATTAACATTTTCTTTTTTGGTTTGTATATGTCTGTATATGACTGGCAAAAGAAAGCAAGCCATTAAAAACTGTTTCCACTGTTGAATCTAGGTGAAAGTTCATGGTACTATTCTTAGGTTTGACATTTTTCAAAAGAAAAGGTTGGAGCAGAGGGATGGTGCTTGTTTTCTAAATCCCAGGATCTCCCAATATTTGGCAGCCATAATTATGAATAACACTACTGATTTTTCTTTTCTTTTCTTTTTTTTTTTTTTTT
>NW_007733320.1:87748-100286 GCF_000696425.1 Galeopterus variegatus | reverse complement strand
GGAGACAGATGCATTCTGATAGAGCCATAATGAGCTCATTATTAAGACCTCCCACCCAAGAGAAAATCATTCCTCTCAGTCCTACCCTCCCAGTTCTATGCTAGGCTGTCTGATCACCACGGACTGAGGAAGCTACCTCTGGTGGAGTCCGGAGTTCCCTGGTTTCTAGAGTATGACTGATGATTATTTGCTGATGATTAATCTGAGATCTGAATTTACTGATTTGGGCCAAATCCAGGAGAAAGGAATCCTCCCACAGGCAGTGCTGGAGTAGGAGTGAGGGAGATGCCCGTGGTTCTCACATCAGGTCGGGCTAACTCTGACTCTGATCAGGGAAGGTGTTCCTGAATTCCTGATACTTTGGAAGGGACCCTGTCCAGTAACATTTGTGAGACTATGATGATCAAACTGCCACCATTTCACATTTGGGATTGGGATGATTAACTCTGGAACTGGAAGAGTTCAGACATTCTTCAGAGCTCTTAACTCCTAAGAAAACTGAAAGTTAAATTGAAAAAAGTTAAAAAAACTAAAGTTAAGTTGATCTTTGGAAAATAAAAATTAATATGTGTTCTTGGCATTAAAAATCAATACCATTTAAATGATGAATATCTATTGATCCTGTGATTGGACAGGATTTTAAAAAAATTTAAAAAGATACACTATCTTAAATAGATTTCTGGCTTAGGGCACCTCTCTCCAAACCTAATCCAATTTCTCTGAAAACGTACTTACTTTTAGAATATCATCCAAATGCATAACTTCTTGGTTCAGATCCTGAAACTCTTTATACTGCTCTTTATGTGGTTCTAACACAAGGAAAAGCCCATTAAAGGCATCCTCTAAGCTTCCATCTAGAAAAGATCTACAGCCTTCGGATTCTCCACTGATGGAGCCCTCAAAGAGCAGCCTCTCTGTGACCCCTGGCACCTCTGCTGAGGTGAGTCTCTTGACCAGCTGCTTTGTGATGTTTCCTTCAGACATGTCCAGTTCCACAGGCTTGAGTTCAGAGGCCTCATCGGACTCTTGCAGAAGTGCCTCCGCAACACCATTCTCAAGGAACAGGCGCTCAACCCCGGCACCCGTGGATTGGCAGCAAGCCTCAGTCGTGGCCGGGGTGGGTTTCCCAGGCTCCTGCGTACCTTCCTTCAGGTGTGACTTTGGCTCTTGGCCTTCTCCCAAGGAGGTCCTGGAAGATGCTGAGCTGGTGTCATCCATGCCCTCATTCTGGGAGGACAGGCTGCTGTGGTTCCGCTCTGCAGGAGTGATGGTAATTTCTGGATTTGCTGAGCATGAGTTGGAGTGAGAGCCAACTGAGGTGGAGGTGAGGGTGCAGTCCCCATTGGGCAGGTCACTGAAGCTGAGAGACAGTGGCATTTTCTCCTCAGCTGCCTTTCCACTTTCAAAGATGTCATCAGGTAGATTTGACTGTGGATAAAAGGCACTTCATTATTATTTCCAATATAAATGATGCATTTGGCATGGTTTATTCCCAGACAAAATGTAAGGCAACTAAAATTAAAAAACCAGAACTTTCAGAATATTAACATTTTCTTTTTTGGTTTGTATATGTCTGTATATGACTGGCAAAAGAAAGCAAGCCATTAAAAACTGTTTCCACTGTTGAATCTAGGTGAAAGTTCATGGTACTATTCTTAGGTTTGACATTTTTCAAAAGAAAAGGTTGGAGCAGAGGGATGGTGCTTGTTTTCTAAATCCCAGGATCTCCCAATATTTGGCAGCCATAATTATGAATAACACTACTGATTTTTCTTTTCTTTTTTTTTTTTTTTTTATTTTTTTTTGGGCCCATTTTTTTTTTTTTTTTTATTTTTTTTTGGGCCCATTTTTTTTTTTTTTTTTATTTTTTTTTGGGCCCATTTTTTTTTTTTTTTTTATTTTTTTTTGGGCCCATTTTTTTTTTTTTTTTTATTTTTTTTTGGGCCCATTTTTTTTTTTTTTTTTTTTTTTTTTTTTTTTTGGCATCTATCTTAAAAGGTTTTCCAACATTTTGCTCCAAAGATGTGATGTTCTGTTCTGCTTCGGCTCTCAAAAATGATTTTTTGAAAATCTCTACCCACAAATCCCAAGCTCTTGAAAATGTTTTACTAATTTAGCAACCATGCCTAAAATTCAAGGCAGCAATACATTTGTATAGCTTCTCTAGAAATAGGAGAAGAAGACTAATAAACCAAATATCTATCTTCCAGGAAGCAAACCCCAGGGCTCTCATGGTGTCTAGAAACACTGAGTCCTCTGCCAAGCAGACCCAGGCTGTGTCACAGGTATGCTGTGCTTCATGAAGCAGAACTCTGATGAGAGAGAGTTTAGAAATAGCCAGGTAACCAAGATAATTTATGCAGGCATAACAATTTCTAAGTCAGCTTTCCTTGCACTGCAGTCTGTGTATAGTGTCTAAATGCCAAATGTTGCTCTGTGGAAAAGATTTTCTAGTTATTTGAGATTATCCCCTTTCAAAATGGTTAATTATTCTTAGATTCCAGATTATATGTTTAAAGTAAATGGTAAGTATCAAGCTAACAACTATTTTAGTTATGTGTAAAATGACAAATTCTCACAATGCAGCTGGGAATCAGCCCAGCAAACAAGCACGTCACAGTGAGTGAAATGGGGAGCAGACAGAAAGACAAAGGCTTCTGTCCTCCTCCAGAGGGGTCCCTGGTCCCAGGGCTGCTGGATCTGAGGCCACCAGACCCCAACACATGCAGTCAGTTTGACCCAAACTGTCTGTTCTGGTCTGGTTGGAAGATGATTTACTCTAACTGCAGATGAGTAGAATGATGTGTCACTGGGACACTCAGGGAACTTCGCAGGCTTGGTCTCTTCACCTCAAAATGGAGAAGGTTTTCTTTCATGTGATTATTGAACTGTGCTCCTCAAAGTCCTTGGGGGGTGGTGGGTTCTGGGCTCCTCTCCCTCCAGCTTTAGTTCAGTTTCCTCCCGTCTCCATTTGCACCCAAGCTCACTCCCCCCTCCCCCCATATGCACCTTATGCCTCTAGGACAGATAAAAGGGGGAGCTTTGGGGAGAAATGGAGGAAGGCCTGGAGCCCTCCTCCCTGTACCTCCACCAAAGGGGGCCCTTAGGTATCTCACAGAACCCTTGGGTCCTCCAAGTGGTCCCGGCCAGCCTTGCCTGCTCTTCTGTGTACACATCTGGTGGCACTGATGGAGGCATTGGCTGTGAAAGGGGGATTGGGTAATCGAGCTTCTGATTCAAATTCCAAAGTCCTCCCCAGACATTTCTTTTGAGTCCCACATTCCCAAGCCCAATTTGCACCTATGTAAATGGGAAATACTGAGTTAGAATAAATTGAGATGCCCTGGCCAAGGGGACTTAGAGTCTACCAAGGGGACAAGTCTGGCAACTGGCATGCAACAGTGCTTGGAATGCATATCGTGACTGAGGTATGATACAATGAGCTGAGGGCCCCTGCAAGGGCAGGGCTGCTGCCTGAGAAAGAGATGGTCCTGGAACCCAGCCTTGGAAGATGATAAGGCAGAGCACAGGAGGGGGAGGAAGAAGTGCATTCTAGACGGAACAACGTGTGCACAGACATGAGATCCTGAGAGGATGTGGTGCATTTGGAAGACACTGGAAAGCTCAGAGGGGCTTGAGCAGAGGCCAGAGAGGGGAGAGATGGGCCTGAAGGGGTGGGCTGTGACCAGACGGAACAACGTGTGCACAGACATGAGATCCTGAGAGGATGTGGTGCATTTGGAAGACACTGGGAAGCTCAGAGGGGCTTGAGCAGAGGCCGGAGAGGGGAGAGATGGGCCTGAAGGGGTGGGCTGTGACCAGCTGGGAATGGCAGCTCTGAGGACCTTTACTTTTATCCAAAAGGCTATAGGAAGCCATCAACCCATTAGATTGTGTTCTAATCTTGCTCTTGTTTAAATTATGCTATTAAACCTCTACCAACTCTCCCCAACAACCCTCTGACTTGCAGCACAGAAGCATGAACATACACACTGCAGCTGTACTAGCGCTGTTGCTTTTTGGTACATGACTTCATGAATTCTGCATATATTCTTCCCGTTTTCCTTTGACACTCCTCTAGAGTTTGGCCTGGTCCTTTTCACCTGTGTTTTTTAATTCAATGAATAAGATGCAATTATTATTATTATTAACTAGAAGACTTTTAATCTTTTCCTTTCTGGACATTCAAAAATTACTTTTATATGTCTGTGAAGAGCAGACTATTCCATGTATGTATGTATACGTGTGTATGTGTGTGTGTCTTCTCCCATTACAAAATGTATCATATGTAATGTAAGTTACCTATTTCACTCCTATGAATGAAAGGGTTTTTCTTACTAAAGTATTATGAAATTAACAAACACTATAATAAACTAAGAACCTCTTTAAATAGAAATAGCTCTTGCAAAATTGGTTTAAATTCTCTGAGTTCCTTGAATAGCAGTTTTTAAAATTTTTAATTATTGTAAATTGACAAATTATAGTTGTATTTATGAATGCCAGTTTTTAAAAGGCTGATATCAGTGATAAACTAGTTGACCTTCTGAAATAAAATCTTCTTTCACATTAAGTGTAACTGCAGTTTTGAAAAATGAAAATCTTGTTACCATGGATATCTTTACCACCGTGGAGGAAAATCACAGCACAAAAACAGGAATCATCAGAAGAGAAGGACAAACAGCCTCTCAGCAAAGTTGCATGCATGGCCAAGTCTCCCACCCCAAGGGCAGGACAGCTGTAAGTGAGCGAGACAGAGAAGGCAGAACAAGAGACATGCGGAAGCAACATGCCACATGCCCCGACGTCAAGCACTTCACACACGCGCAGGCCACACTCACATAAAGCTCTAGCACGGCCTTGGGCCTCAGCCTGAGGGAGGGCAGGTCACTGAAAGAGCGGCTGCGGTGCAGCTTGGCAAGGAAAGTGTCTTGCAAGGCACTCAAGACAGACAGCCGCCTTGGCTTGTCTGGTGAAGGTCGCAACCACCTCTTCAGAAGTCAAAGCAAGATGGGCCAGTTAGTGGAAAGAATCAGGTTACCATGTTTTGTTAGCTTTTTAGCAAGTATTTCTGATGAAAACAAAAAGGCCATTATTTATACCCACTTCTTTAAAAGGCTGATCTTAGGGAATGTTCAGAAAAGTCTACAAGTCATCATCAAAGCAATAGGTAAAGTGTGGCAAGGGAGAGGACAGACCGAGGTGGCTCACCACGTGTATTCATATGGCCACAGGCATCTTGGAATGGTTTCCTTAGTCATTACTCGGTTAAGGTGAACTTTAAGATCAGATTAGTAGGAATGATTGAGAATCCCTAACACTGTCTGTTAAGCATTCGAATATTGGGTGCAAGCGTTAGCTCAGGCTAATTGTGTCTACTCCAGAAATCACACTGAACTTACAAAGAAGGAGTGATCTTTGAAGGTGGGTGTTTCCGGGGTGCCCTGGCTGTACATGGACATTCTCCTCTGGAGAGCTGCCGCCTTGTTCCCAGTGCCTGATGATGGGGTCATGTCCTCCACGTCAAATGGACTGCAAAACAATAGGTCCCCATGTATGCATATTTGTTAAGGTCATCTATAATCAACAGACCACAGGCCAAGAAAGCACCTTGTTACACTAAAGTAAATTCAAACCAGTGGGAACTGGGCTGGTTTTGCCTAAATTGCTTTGTCAGAAAATAAACTAAGATAAAAAGAAAGTGGAGCAGAAAACAGTCTAGACGTACCCTCGGGACCATGGATTATTATCACGGCTTTAAGCACAATTTATCCATACACCTAGATGTGTTTTTTTCCTCATTAATATTAGAAACAAACATATTAATGCTTGCCCCAAGATAACAAAATATTGAAAAGTCTGCAAAAATTCTTTGAGCTTTGTGGAGCTAGATACTCAAACAATACAAGAGATTAACGCATTATTTTTCTGCTCTAAAAAAAAAAACACCCAAAGGTAGAATCCCATTCATTTCAGTTGACACCGAGCCTCTTGCGTGATTGAGAAGAGACTAACACTCTGTTCACAATGATGCCACTTATCATCATGACATCCGATTCATCCAGCCAGAAGAATGAGCTTGCATTTGGGATATCGACTCTCAAATACAGATTCCGAGGAAGGGGCTGGGCAGAGGTGCTGATGCTTGTCACTGAAACAGTGTCAATGCTATTGACAAATTTCTGCTTCCACCCCCAATTCTCTCATTTGTAAAGGAGACCCCTGAACGTTAATGCTCAACAGGTCACATTTACCTGGTAATATGCCAGGGCCATATCAGCAAATGTTGTGAGCTACCAGCATTAATAACTTATCATGACCTTTCTCATGGAGTAACTTCGGAAAACCACTTTTAAGTCCATTGCTTTGACAAAAGATGTCTTGCCCTTTGGAAATATTCTATTTCAGTAGATAGAGTGTGGAGGGACTAAGGATATTCAAAAATTTCCAGAGCAGCATGAGGCATATGAAATAAAGAGGGATAGCAATTAAAGCAATACAGCAAGAATCAGGATCTTTCTGAGGGCAAAATATCTCATACTGGATAGTTATTTTCTTTTAAATTAGTCTCTGTCAGAGACATATTTCTTTATATATATTTGAATGTAGAGAGAGAGAGGAAAGGGGGCAGAATAAAAACATTTTAAAATAGAAGGTAGAAGAGGAGACTAGTGATATGACCCAGGTATCTCCAACTTGAACATGTATGAACATCACCTGGTGAATTTGTTAAACAGATCCTTGGGCCTGAGGGGTTCTGACAGTACATCTGCATGGGTCCGGAGATTCTGCTTTTCTGACAAGCTCCCTGGCGATGCTGATGGTTCACGCACCAACCTTTGAATAACACTAGCCAGTAGTGCATATTTCTACACGGTGAAGTCAAAAAAGGCAACTTACGGGCCGGCCCGTGGCTCACTCGGTAGAGTGCGGTGCTGATAACACCAAGGCCATGGGTTCGGATCCCATATAGGGATGGCCAGTTCGCTTGCTGGGTGAGCGTGGTGCTGACAACACCAAGTCAAGGGTTCAGATCTCCTTACTGGTCATCTTTAAAAAAAAAAAAAAAGGCAACTTACTACCAGGTGATTTCCAGGTTCAGCTTGATGGTGCCAAGGTCATTGATGTCAACAGCCACCACCTGAGGTCGTGCTGCAAACAGCTCTTTGGTCTCGCAGGTCACGCTGCCCACCAGGATGTGAGTTGCCAGGCCTTTGAGCTCTGTGACCTAGAAGAGAGAGCAAGAGAGAGAGAGGCCTTACGTGACAGCAGAGGTGGACCTTTCAAAAGCCCACCTTAAATTTCCTTTGCCCACCCTGACTCGAGAGCAGCGGTCTTTGTTGGATTTGTAGCACAGAGCGGGGTTCCTGGGATGGAGGGCAGCAGCAGACCTTATGGAAAAAGTTCCCCACCAGTGGATCATCCGGCCACGTCACCCAGAAAGACAACGGAAGGCAATGACAGTACCATACCTTGATGGAAATGAACCCAACTATCAGGGGCAGGAAAACCATTTCTTCTCCGTCCCAGCTCTGCTTGCCGTTTACTTCTATTTTGCCTTTCAGCTTCCACCTCTGTCGACCATACTTCATGAAAATCTGGGGAGAAGACACCAAATGGCCCTTGTGTTCACTGACCCTCTCCCCATCACCTACCGAACACCAGGATCAAAAAGGCAAGGAAATAAAGCAGTTGCCCTTTTGCATCATCCTCACTCCACCGCCTGTTCTGGGTTCCTGGTGGAGCTGGTGATGAGTGAGGAAACTTTTAAGAGGGAGTAAGTTCTGTCTCTAAGACGGAGGGTGTGCAGGGGCATCTTCAGGAAAAGGTCATCGCACGATACCCTTCTGCTCACTCAGAACAGCCATTTGGGATTAATCCTCCACATGCTCCAGCTCCTTTAGAGATAAGGAACCATCAGCTGAAACCTACTTAGCAGTCGGAAGCAAGAAATAAAGACATCCTCCCCCTGGATGAGAGAGATGCAGCTGCAAAGGGACTCTGAAAGGCAACACACTCTGGAGAGAGGGTGAGCAGTCTGTCCTCGGTTGGACGGCTTTAATGTTTAGGGGAAGATACTCCCTCTGCCCCTCTCCCCGAAGAGGTATGATTATATAGGGTTTTGGAGAAGACAGATAAAATTATTACATAAGTTCCCTCTGAAGGGGGGAAAGAGAAAAGGCTATTTTACTTTATGGAGTATTAGGGGAAGATACTCCCTCTGCCCCTCTCCCCGAAGAGGTATGATTATATAGGGTTTTGGAGGAGACAGATAAAATTATTACATAAGTTCCCTCTGAAGGGGGGAAAGAGAAAAG
The DNA here is from genome assembly GCF_000696425.1 of Galeopterus variegatus. NCBI lineage: Eukaryota > Metazoa > Chordata > Mammalia > Dermoptera > Cynocephalidae > Galeopterus > Galeopterus variegatus. The sequence continues at coordinate 91,971 of NW_007733320.1, read as the reverse complement.
GCTATTTTACTTTATGGAGTACATTTTTATAAAGAAAGATCTATTATATTCTTCAGTCATGGTACTGAAGAGCAGTCATGATCCTGGATTGGGTCTTGGATCAGAAAAAAAAAACCAAAAAACAAAAACCAGCTATCCCAAGTGCAATATTAGGACACTTGGCAAAATGTGAATATAGATCATACATCAGATGACATTATCTAAAATGCCGAGTTCAACTTGCTGACATTGAGAATTGCGCATGCTTGTAGGAGAGCATGTCCTTCCATTTAGTAGAGGAATTTAGGGATGAAGGGTCGTGATGTCTGCAACTTACTCTAAAATGGTAAAACAACAACAACAACAGCAGCAGTTATAATAATAATAAAGCAAGCATGGCATAATGTTAAAAAGTGGCAAATCTAGATGACAGGTATATTAGGGGTGGTCTTGTATCATTCTCCAAACTTCCTCACTGGCTTAAAATGTATTTCAAAATAAAAAATTAAAAGCAAAGATAATTTAAGTAGCAAAATAATGACAACTAGCCCCTGCCCTTCAAGTCCTCCATCCCAACACCTAGACCAACACAGGACTTACTTCATATTGATCTCCAGGACACAGGCGAGCAAAGCCAGCCAGACCTGTAAGCAAGCGATTGGGAAATGAGGTGCAGAACAGATTTCCCTTCTTTATAGATCCCATACTGGCACATTTTAAAAATACAAGTAAAGTGTTAGACCTTTGTAAAAACTCATAATATTTTGGGGGACCATCTGTGGGGAACAGCTTTTTCAGGAACTACATCTGTCACAGCTAAACAGGACATTCCTTGATGGGGTGATGGTAGAGGTGGTTTCTGGGGCAGGGAAGGCTGAGCAAATGCGAGCTAGAGCTCAGTGTGTCTTTGGCTGATTTAAGGTCCAACCAGATTCCAGGATCAGGTATTAGGGCCAGAAAGATATATTCATTTATTTACCTAACATATTCCCATGAAAATAAATTGGTCTCTTATTTTTCTTTCTGTCCCCCCAATTTGTAATTTCTAAGTGACTCCCATTTAAGATTTCATGTATTACTCCCCTTGCCTCTCCCCAATTCACTCATTCCTGTTTTCCTTATCCTTTTAATCCTTTTTATCACCATCTACTGTGATATGAACATGAATTATCACTTACAAAAAACTAGTAATTAAGAAAACAAATAAAATCAAACCAACCTACCAAATGACAGCAACCCATACCCCTGAAATACAGATGTGGCTTCTCTTCTACTGTGCCAATCAGCAAGTCATTTCTAACTGGATCTGCCCAATTTGGGATTGGTATGACATCTACCTGGAGCAGCAGCAAAAACAAATCTTGACAGACTAGATGACACCATCTTGGGACATCTCAGGAACCCTGGGCTTGATCAGTCACTTCTTTTCTTTCTATAGATATTTACTGAGAGTCCACTGTGTGTGAGGGTCTGCGCTAGGCACAGAGGTAACACTTTGGAAATTAAGAAAGATTTTACCCATAACGTAGAACAAAATATGGTTAAAGCCCACAGGAATGAAGCAGACAGGGACCTGTAGGCTGTAACATGCAGTTAAGCCCGAGATTGATTTCTGTTTTATCTACCAACTAGCCTGCTCTAGATGATCGACTTAAGCCCAAGTTTCTTCACCTTTAAAAAAGGTAATGACACCCACCTCATAGAATTGTTTGTAAGGATAACAGATGGCATCTAGCACATAGTAGGTGCTTAATGTGTGGTAATGATTATCCAGGAGCGGGATAATACTACTTGTGAACACACGCCATATACTATTCATTTAGAAGATGTAATCTATATAAAAAGAGCAAATTGGTGCACATCTTGGAGAGGAACAGCAATGCAGAGATGGTAGAAGGAGATCTTTGCTTTTTTCTGTATTTTGTATTTTTATGAGAATGTATTTCTTATATAATTAAAGTTTTAAAAAGTAAGACTATCTCATTAAATGTAGTATAGTTTCATGGAGGCAAATAGCATTTGAATAACAGAATTTCATCACAGTAAGATGAGGGCATGGGTGTGCAGATACTTCCCAGCTGAGCGATTGGCATGTGTGCTTTTGACAAGATTTCTCAAATGCTTACAGTGTGTCCAACCTGAACAGGTGGGGGTAGGGGGTGGGGAGGAAGGCATGCAAGTCACATGTGTGTAATAAATGTAGGGAACTAAGCTCATCCACAGAGGCTTATCAGTAATCCCAGCTTTACTTTAATCAGTAGTTTCCGGCTTCAGTTGGTTGTTTCTGTGCCAATCACAAAGCAAAGCCCTTTACACTCATAGGGACCCAAAGACTGCAAGTTTTAAACAAGGACTAAAGCAAATTTAATAAAAATGGGCAAAAATGTTTATGACTTTTTAAGTTTCTGATGAAAAGAGCCAACAAAATTATATAATAAAAAATTCAATTAAGAACTTAGCACAAATGTTTAGAGTAAACTTTTAATAAAAGGCAATATTTATAATGTAATATTAAGGAAAAAAGGCAGGACACAAATCCTATGTAGAGTATGGCCTCAAATATATATAAATGTATCCAGGAAAAAAGTCTAGAAAAACATACCAAGCTATTCAAAATAATTATTTCTGACAGGGTGGGATTATAGAGAAAGTTAAATTTTTGGCATTCATTTGCAATTTTTATTTGATTTTCTATAAGATCATGTATTTGTAATAAAAAAGAAAAGTTATTAAAAAGATCACACATGTTGGAAGGCAGCATACACACACAGAAAAGTCTGCTCAGATATTTATGATAATTTTAACAAAGTTTAGCAGTGGGTAGAGTGGTTATGTGTGATTTTAGGTTTTTTTGGCATTTTTTCTCAATATTTTTTTAAAAATTAGAAGGTAGCACTTTCAAAATATTAAAATAGAGATTCAAAAAAACACAAACAATATTCCCTGTTTATCCAGTGACTTCAAAGAGGCAGCCTGAGGGGAAATAATTTTGATTAACTGGTAAAACATCTATATGACAAACTGATCCCTTGGTTGCTAGCTTCCTTAAGTTACCATTCATAACCTTTGAGTTCTGAGTTGTTTTTATTAAACATGATTTCACCCATATAAAGATGATGGGGATGATATCACATAATGAGTTTTGCCTTCTATGAATAGCCCTGTTAATAAGGTGGAAGGCCCTTGAATGAACAAATCTGCTTTCCACGTGCCTGATGGCCAGGGCCACGGTTAAGATAATAGCAAAGGTCCAGGGATGCTTTAAAAAGCCCATGCTGTTACCACCACTTGTCAGTAGATGGCAGCAACTCATCAGCGCGTCATGCCTTCCTACTCGAGGAGCCAGTCCATTCAGGAACAACTTTCACTACTAATAAGAACATAATTAGCCACTTAAGAAGTCTTACTGAAATATGAACAGAATTAAAGAAGTCTATTTTCACTAATAATTTTCTGGAGCTTTTGTTTTTTAAAAAAATATTTCTGAGAAAAAATACAACCGACTGGCTTTTATAAATCTAAAACTGGACATGCTAATTCCAATAAAATCCAAGTGCTCTTTATAAACCTCTGCAGATTAGTTAATCCATTGCCTATTTACTAGTGCAATTAAAGCAGAAGGGTGGTGGAAAAGAAACTGACCTAGTATTATTGCTAAATGAAGATGAGTGAAAAAGAAAATCCTTTGCTTAAGGTTTTATTTACCTTTTCAAAATTACCATAAATTTTGTATCTGAAGTACTTAACTGAATGAAAGAAAGGTACTTGGGAGTGATGTTTTTGAGCTTCTCAGTCTATGTGATTAAAGCAAAACTTCTTGGAATTTCTAGTTGTGGTATCACTGATACTCTGATTATAGCAATAATGAATGGCCATAGCCAGGCATAAAACAGTAAGTGGTGCTGTGCTTTTTAAAGTTCTATCTGCTGTGTAAACCACGTGTGGTACTTGCCACAGACTTATCACTAACAGCGGGGCAAGGACAGTTACAGCCTGTCATTGAGGCCTGGCCAGGTTTTTTCAGAGTTTGGTCTGGGACCTGCTGGCATTTTTACAGTTGGGGAAAGCTGGATGTTTGCTCAGGAGTTTTGTGATCACTGTTGCGCTATCTAGAAAGCTTTCACTATGATCACTCAACAAACCATCATGGGGGTTACCGCCGGGGGATGGGCATGGGGAGGTTGGGGGGGTCAGGCAACTCATATTTTTTTTTATTTTTTATTTTTTTCCTTTTTGTCTTTTTT
>NW_007733320.1:75494-87464 GCF_000696425.1 Galeopterus variegatus | reverse complement strand
GGGGGGGTCAGGCAACTCATATTTTTTTTTATTTTTTATTTTTTTCCTTTTTGTCTTTTTTCGTGTCTGGCAACGAATCGCAACCCTCAGTGTTGCGCCCGTACCGGACCGGGACCGGCAACGGGATCGCAACCCTCGGTGTTGCCCCCACACCTCGCTCAGCCAGTGAGCGGGAACCGGTCTGTATGTGGGATCCGAACCCTCGGCGGGAGCGCCACCGCACTCCCAAGCGGCGCACTGTAGCAGTGCGCCACCGGGCCGGCCCTACAAGCAACTCATATTTTCATGGTACATATTCTCATACCTTTTGGATGTTTTACTGTGCTCACATATTACTGATATGCCAGTTCTTCCATACAGTCTCACTTGGGGGACCCAGATGCGAGAATGTGCAGCCCCCCCTTTTCCTTTGCTCAGACACCATTCTGCCAGGAGGATGCTCCCCATCATTTTTTTCCAGTTCTGTGATGATCTTCCTTTCCAAGAGTCACACTTCCTACTCTGAGGAAAACAGCCAAGTAGCCGAAGAGTCAGGAGCTCCTGCTGCAGGCCTTACTGATGTATTGACCATGCGTAAATAATGCAGGTTTACTAGCTCCCTGGTAGTTCTTCCTTCTCTGGAGCTCTGACTTGCCCTGAAAGGTGGAGAGGCTAGCACAGACTTTTGGATACATACACTGGTTGGAACTTAATTTGAACAAAGTAATAATTGGGGAAAGAACCAGTTTTCCCTGAGGAACCACATCTCTTAACCTGCATCCTGGTTGACAGTTCATGGATCTAGTGCTCTCTCTTTAGCATTTGTGGCTTTTCAAAATCTGGCCCCAACTAACTCTCCATAACTCTTCTCTCAACAGGCACTTCAGCCACACCAGTCTGCTTATCATTTTTGAATGTACTTTCCCCTCTTTGGTGAATACTGTTCTGGTGCTGTTCATCTGTACAGAACAGTCCTCATTCTAATTCAAAGGTTACACTGGGGAACATTCCTCCTTCCTGCTCCCCTCTCCTCCAGACAGGTGGGTGGCAACCTTCTTCTCCTCCCCCCGCGGGCTTCTGCAGCAATCTGGCCACATTATTGGTCCAGTTGGTTATTTATTCCATTGAATTAAAATGCACTGACCCATATGACCATTTTCTCTAGGAGACCATGTACAACTCAAGGCTGGGGCCATTCATCAGGATGCAGCCTAGTGCCCGGCCAATAGCAGGTGCTCGGCAAGTGCTTGCTCCATCGTCTTTATCATCATCACCGCCCCCCACAAGGTTGTTGTCTGTGTGTTGGGGGTGGGGCAAAAAGGGAAGTGTGGACGGGTGTAGTGGGAGGAAGTTAGGAGTTTCTCGGTCTGAGAATATTACGACACTTTCTTAGTTTGTCAATATGTATGTTGGGGGTAGTTATTTTTTTTACCAGAATGAGTAATACATAAGAAAGCAGCTAATTGCGAAGATAGAGGATTTCTTGGCTCCATGAGAGGGTTTCCTTTTCCTTTTATCGAGGTAGAGGACTTTACCAGAATGAGTAATACATAAGAAAGCAGCTAATTGCGAAGATAGAGGATTTCTTGGCTGCATGAGAGGGTTTCCTTTTCCTTTTATCGAGGTAGAGGATGATTTCCATGGGGGTGTTACCCTTGAAAGGCTTCACAGATGTAGTTTCTGAGTTTTCACGTTAGATTAGGAAAGTGGAGGCGGCAGAGTCTATCAGTGAAAAAGAAGAATCAGTTTCAGGTCTGAGAGACCCCATGGGAGAACCTCTGAGTTTAGGCAGAAGCAAAGGAAGCAGATCAGACAGGAAAGCAAGAACAACAGAGAGAGGAAGGGCTTAAAGATCAGGAGCAACAGAAGTTTCCATCAGTCCATCATGATAACCCATCATACCCCAGAGCTGTTATTTAGCTGGGTGGTCAGATCCCCCAGTGGATGACAGGGCCCCCAACATCATCCCCTCACTGACCACCAGGTCTGAGGCTCCAGATCTGGTGGATGGGCTGTCCCTTTCTTCTTGCTCCACTCACGGGGTGCTTGTGTGCTAGGTTGAAGAGGATCAGGAGAGACCATTCTCTGAGCAATAGTTTATGGTATCTGCTCAGCTCTGTTAGTGCTTTCCTCATAATGTGGGGTTGGGGGTGGGAGTACGTTAGGAGCCTAGAGCCCTGGAATGCAGTTTCAAATTTGACTTAACTCACTGTGTGATTTCTGGGACAAGTCATTTAACCTCTCTGGGCCGCTATTTCCATCTATAAAATGGGAAATTACTGCCCCACCCAAAATAGATGCATTCAACAATAGTGAACATCAGAAACAGGGAAAATATGGTACTCTTTGTATTGACAGTGATAAGACGTTGTGATTTGAATTTTTCTTAGGCTTCAAGACTCTATGACTCTGCTAGTCTACATGGGTGGTGCCTGAGTGTTGTGGGAAGTAAAGGAAAATCTGCTGAACACTGCCGATCCAGCGCAGTTGCTTTCCAGAATCAGGCTGCTGATACAATCATCCTAAGTTTAAAAAAAATTAAAAAATAAAAAATTCCAGAGCCCCACCCTGCAACTATGGATTCTGACTTGCTGCGGTGGGGGCAGGGCCTGAGTGGTTTTGGAACCGCTGACTCAGGTGAGGATTCAAAATAAAGAGAATGGATCTAAAAACCTGAAAAAGCCAGATGCCTGACTTGGTAGTAAATGTTGAGATTTAACACTGAAAAACAAACTGATTCTCTACCACATCTCTTGGCAGAGATGAATACAGCCATTTGGGAAACTGAGGGTCAAGGTCATTTTTATTCTAGCTATACTCATTCAGAGAGGCTCTCACATGTTGTGCACAGTACTTGACAGAATAATTTCCCTCCAGAGTTAGATGACTCATTTGAAAATGAAGCTCTCCCGTTGAGCACTTTTTAAAAAAAGTATCCCCTTTTTTACTCCCTTAATTGCAGAAAGTAGACAAGAGGGTGATTAAATTACCATTAGCAACCCAGGGATCAAGCTGCTAAGAAACCTCAAAAAAAGAGATGCATAAGCACCAGTCCTCTTTGCTGCAGTCAAATGGACCAGAACTTGAAAGAGAAATGAACTTGCTGCTTATTTGACAGCCCTGCCTGGCCATTGGGCTGTGAATCTCACAACGGCTGGGGCATGCTCCATTTTCTAAAACCAGACTTCCTTTTTATTTTGAAGGTGCTGTAGTATAAATCAATACTGCTTCTAGATTTTCACTTTCTGGAATAAACACCAGAAAGGCACTGGGAAAAAGAGAGAGAAAGGCACAGCTCTCTGCGGGTTTAACACCGAGATAACAAATTGGTAGGTAGTTTACAGAAACACCGGGGGTACAGGAACCACTGACACCACAAAGAAGCCAACAAACAAGTTAAGAATGTGGACATTCTGGGGGCCGGCCCAGTGGCGCACTGCTACAGTACGCCGCTTGGGAAGCGCGGCGGCGCTCCCACCGAGGGTTCGGATCCCACATACAGACCGGCCGCTCACTGGCTGAGCGAGGAGCGGGGGCAACACCGAGGGTTGCGATCCCGTTGCCGGTCCTGGTCCGGTACAGGCGCGACACTGAGGGTTGCGATCTGTTGCCGGTCACGAAAAAAGACAAAAAAAAAAGAATGTGGACATTCTGCATAACAATAGTCAGTGATAGGAAAGAAAGGAGAGAGGGGTTTATTTTACATTAAAGGAAACCTGAAAGATATACCTATCAACCAATTATAATGCATGGACCTTGTTTGGATCCTCATTTGAACTAACCAAATGTACATGGCATTCTTGAGACAACTGGGGACATTTGATAAGGATGGGTTAATAACAAAGGCTTATTAATTTTGTTAGATGTGATAAGGTGACAGTACTTAGCATTGTGGTTATGTAAGAAGATGGCCCTATTCCTTCAGGGATGCATATTGAAGTACACAGGGGCACACTGACATATCTGGGTTTTGTGTCACCAAAGGACTTCTATTTCATCAAAGGAAAAACAAAGAAAAAAAAAAGATGAAGCAAATGTGGCAAAATCTTGCTCATTATTAAATCTAGGTGATGGGCTTACGGGGATTCATTGTAACGTTCTCTCCACTTTTGTGTATGTTTAAGATTCTGTCATGATAAATATATTTTTTAAGCATAATGAATATATTTTTTCAGGACGAGAAGCATCAATAAATCAACATAGGTGAGGAGGGTTGAGAGTAGGTGACACAACGTCTTTGAAAAAAAATTAAAAAGTTTGTGCACTCTCAGACTTCAAGGAGCTCTGTGCAGATGGCTCCACACTCACTCAGAACAGGGAAAAGAATACCTTTCATCCTGATGGAGAATTCCCCCAGCAGATTCTCTAGCTCCGCTTCAATGGTGCACATATTCTGGGAAGAAGACAGGAGATGAGCCTTAGAGCCAGCCTGTGTTCACACAACAGCTCAAAACACATGACATTTTAAAAGCAGCAGACAACCATTGCATGAACATCAGGAGGCACTGACCTGTTTGCAATGAATTGCACGGCACTGCCTATGAAACATTTTTGACAAAACGTTTAACCTGAGTCTAAGCAAGCCTTCTAGTGTGCAGGAAATTTAGGGCATAGAAGAACAATTTAAATTACATCAAAAATAGTCAGACAAATCTGGAATGTGGGCAATTCTATAAGGACTGCCTCGGACTCTAAAAAAGGCAGTATCATGGAGAAAAAAATTTCTAGATAAACAGTCTAAAGAGATAACAAACAAATGCAACACCTTAACTTTGATTATGTCCCTATGTGAAAGACAAGCAAATGAACTGAAATCAAAAGGAAAAGTGCTGTGGCCAGGGGCCATCCCCAGAGATGCACCTCCACCAGCTTAAACTTTGGATGCCACCTCTCCATACTAAGCAGCAGTCTTCATAGAAGCCCCCAGGGCAGCATCTGCAGGCTTCTTCCTCAGTAGTCAGTCTCCATCAAGGCTGGATAGTCGGGGCTGGCTGCTCTGACGAAAGCCAGCTGGGTCAGCACTGACAGGTATTGCTTCCATTGGGACTTTGTATGCAGAGGACCTCAGGATTGATTTGTAAGGCTAGAGGTTCTGATTCTCATTTGTTCCTTTGTTCTGCTCAAATGATCACTTTCATGGAATGCAAAGAGGATAACATTGCCTTTTCCAATCCACAGCACCTCAAATAGTTTATCGGAGCTGGGAAAAACTTCCTGACGTTTGAGCTCTGTGTAGCTTGAAAGCTTTGGACAAAAGTCTCAGTATTGTAAACAATTTTACTTCCTCAGAGCACTGGGCATCTTTGTGAAGGAGTGACATACAGTTTCCAGAAATAGCAACTATGTTATTGTGCATATCAAGATTGCTACCAGTGCCTTTGAAGAACTTGGGGGGCAGTTGGATTAAAAGTTGAGGACATCCATGGTCAAAATTTTCTTTCCTTTCACCCATGCAGCCATTGATGCACGTGCAAAAGTGCCCCAAGCCATCTTGCCCTAAACCCGCATTTTTCAAAACCTGCTGATGTCAAGTGAGGTACAAAGCTGCAGAAGTCCTGACTTATATCTTCTCTAAGATAGCCCTTCCTCTTGCTGAAATTGCACTCTACATCTTTGAATTTGTGAGCAAAGTCAGGATGCCATGTCCTGGCATTGACCAAGGGTGGCTATTTCTGAAACGACCTGCAAATGTTCCAGAACATGTAGCTCCTGCATACTGCTGGTCAGTTATCTGCTTGTGTACTGTGCACAGCCTCTATAATCGGAAACTGCTCTTTTGATTTCAGAGATCTGTAGAAATGAGGTCTAATGAACTAGGGCTGCTTCTAAACTATGGATTCTCAAACTGTGGGTCCGTAAACTTGGATGGGATGGGGGGTAGGAACAGTCACATCTTTATTTTCACTAACCTTATGAACTAGGGCTGCTTCTAAACTATGGATTCTCAAACTGTGGGTCCGTAAACTTGGATGGGGTGGGGGGTAGGAACAGTCACATCTTTATTTTCACTAACCTTTAACTAAAACTTAGCATGCCCATGTATCACAAATGTAGAAAACAAGCTACAGTAGTATTAGTAACATGGGTGACTTTGACACTGATAGAAATCATATATATGTTCATATTACATCATTTGTTGCAGAGAACTTTAAAAAATCATTTATAGATTTCACTACTTTGAAATTCAGTAGTTATTAGAGCTACTGCTAGATCTTGTAATTTGGTGCGTGCATAAAGCAGCAGCAAAACACATCACGCAATTGACTTTTAAAATATTTTGACAACTGTATCGACAACTTTGAAATAACTGTATTGCAATATAATTTGTTTCCCTTGAATGACTATGTGTTTTATTTTATGCATTAAAGAAACATTATTCTGAAAAGGGGAACTTAGGTAAAGAAGCCCTGTTTTAGGTTATGAAAAGAGACAAACTTGTTTCAGTCAACAGGCAACACTGCAGTAGATGCACAAAGTGATCCTGCTGAAAGTCATCTAAGAGGTCCCTCCAGTCCCAGGGCTGACAGATGCTCAGCTCTGGGAATTGTCCAACAGACCCTCATCAGGCCGATGACTTCAGTCATGAAATTTGATCTCTGAATAAAGACTCATGGGATAGTGAGAAGTGCTGCTTTAATAATTCAGTCATTTCATCAAAGACATTGGTATTAGGTGATCCCAGGAGGAGTGAAGACCTCTTTGTGTCAGATGCTTGGGCCCCAGAGAGTCAGAAACCAGGAAAGCACACTTCTGTTCATGGTTTTTTATCTTGTGTCCTTTAAGATAAGATGTTCTTATGATTAAAAAAAAATTGTAATCAGGAGGATTACTGAATATCTAGCACTGACATCCAGAACAGTTGTATTAACCACAGGGTCTGTTCAACTTCCAAGGATAAAGCTAGATTAGATTGTCCACTCAAATATTTGAATGTGTGTTTAAATGACACAAATCAGGGCACTGTGTCTTACTCATTCATTTCAAACAATTCCACTGATTGCCTGCCTTGCATTTTTTTGAGGCTAACAATAAAACTTATCTCTCTAGAGAGTGAAATGAGGTTGTGGGCTGCTGTTCGTCTGGTTCAAGGCCATTACCAACAATTCAGATCAGGTCAGGTGGCACCCAGAAACTAAGCAGATTAGCAGGTTGTACCTCTGTGTACTCTTTGTAGCTCCGATTGATCTCTGACAGACTCTCTCGGGCAGCCTTGCTGGCAGGGGAATTTGCAAAGGCTTGCTTCATTTTGCTGGCACCATCTTGGAGGCGTCTTTGGATACAGTAAGCTTCATAGAGTTCATCTACCTGCCAAAATCAAAACAGGAAAGACAGAGATATAAATATTTGTCATGATTGAAAGAAGTTACATAGGTCTCTGTTACATGCTTAAGGTACTTTGTTTCTGACCTCAACAAGGAGAATCTTGTAGGAGCGTTATTCTTTTAGACAGAGACCAGTTATTTTCATTTTAGTCATTATGACCCATTTTCTGTCTCAAAACAGATTTCACTTTGATCCTGTTTTCAAATTACACAAAGTGAAAATGACTCTCATGCATTTTTTGAGGCTATCATTGGAATTGTTGAAAATGATCCTTGTGTGATTTAGTTGATCTACTGAGCCTTCTACATATGAGCAAACACTGGAAGGGTTTATGCAGTTTCACACCAAGGCAAAAGCTTTGTGGTATAACAGGCTATTACCACTTCATTTTAAGAGGTATTGTCACAAGGTGATATTTACACATCCAAATCCAGCATTTTGTTTTTTTTAAAGAACTTGGGGCTATTTATTGAAAACAATTTTTGTAAAGTCTTGGCTCAACAACAGAGACAAAATAAAGTTATTAAGTTATTCTTAAAATTAGGGTGAAGTGACAATTGTTAAAACTTATCACAATGACCACTTAAGAACCGTGAACTCTTTTGTATGTAAACTATACCACAACTTTAAAAAATAATCAAAGCAGTATAAATGAACTTTTTTTCCTATACATCTCTACTCTTATGCTTCTAAATAATAATATATCCCTTTCAAAGGACTGCTGATTATATTTATCACATAAGCCTGATAATTGCTGAATGCTTCTAAGGCAGTAATTCTCAATCAACCCAAGGTGATTTTGACTCCCAGGGGTCTACTGGCATCTAGTGGGAGAGGTCAGAGATGCTGCTAAATATCCCATAAGGCAGATGACAGCCCCCGTGGTGAAGACTTATCCCAACATATCAATAGTGCTGAGGATGAGAAAACCTGTTCTAAAGTTATTCCTGATGATATTTATTTCTATAGTCTTGTACTATCTTCAGTTATCAACACACTAAACCAACCACAGTGAACTATTGGAATCTTCAGGCAGATAACAAAGGACACAATCACCAGGCACTGGCAGAAGCAAATAAAACCTATTGCTTCTGGGAGAAAATTACCAAATGGGACTATTTGAATTTTCATTTTAGTACAGACTTCGTTCCCTCAAAAAAGAGGCTTAAGCTGTAGATCCAGAAGACGATGGAGATGCATATACTGGACTTACAGTTTAAGATTCTACTTTTGTTCTGAAGGCAAATTTTTGGCTGCTCACTAAAAAGCATACTACTAACGTATTAGAGTACTGTAATATTCCATAATTGCTTTCTCTGTTCAGACATCCATGACACTTAGCTTAGAATGTGAACATGAAGGATAGAAAGTTATTCTCTTGGTTAAAAGATTTGTTGTTGCTATTTAGTTTAACAATTCACTCAACTTTGCTGAGATGAATTCCCAAACTGAAAAGAAGAGTCTTTAGTCTTCAGGGTCAAAGAATTTATCTCTGAAGTGTAAGACTCAAGGGGTGGCATAACTGCTGATAAAATCGTTTGGTTGGTACTGGCATGAACCATGATGTCCCTACTTTAAAACTAACCTAAGGCTCACCTGGTGAGCTTGATAAAATGCTGATGCCCAGGCCCCATTCTGAGGTGCTGATTCAGTGGGTTAGGGCTGAGCCAAGAATCTGGAATTTTAAACATTGCAGATTGTTCTGATGCAAAGGATCCCCACCTGTGTTTCTAAACAATGCAGTGTTTAGAAACACAAGTGCCAATACCTCTTCCAATGCAGACCAGGCTGTTTCACACATGTGGTCTTTTGGGAAACTGCCCCTTCAAACCTTTCCCCTGCATCACACATGTGGTCTTTTGGGAAATTGCCCCTTCAAACCTTTCCCCTGCATCACACATGTGGTCTTTTGGGAAACTGCCCCTTCAAACCTTTCCCCTGCATTGGGTACTCCAAAGTTTGCATCACACATGTGGTCTTTTGGGAAATTGCCCCTTCAAACCTTTCCCCTGCATCACACATGTAGTCTTTTGGGAAACTGCCCCTTCAAACCTTTCCCCTGCATTGGGTACTCCAAAGTTTCTGAGACTGTAATCCTCTCAACAAGGAAAGAGTGCTCACTGGACCATTAATACAGTTGTAATGACTTAATCCATTACTTTCCATTGAAAGAAAACTTTATTCTTTGTTTTCACTTAAATACCAACCTATGGGGCCAAGCCCGTGGCGCACTCGGGAGAGTGTGGCGCTGGGAGCGCAGCATCGCTCCCGCTGCGGGTTCGGATCCTATACAGGGATGACCGGTGCGCTCACAGTGCTCACTGGCTGAGCGTGGTGCGGCCGGGCTCAAAAAGGACACACACAAAAAAATACCAACCTATGACTGAGCGAGACTGAATCCCTCATTTATACAGAGGACCTGAGTGGGAACCTGGGTGGAAACTTTTGCCTTATAACACAGTCCCTCTCCTTGGTCTGGCAGAGCGCACTTTTGTATGGAAGGCTCTGTCTTCCTGGTTTGCAAACTGTTTGCCAAATAAAGTCTCTCTTCATTGTCCTCCCCACCCCCCTAAATATCAAACCATCCTAGCCAAATGGAATTAAATTTTAGGACAAAGGATACCTATGTAGCCATCTGAGCAGAAACTGGCCCATTTGTTGGCAAATATTTGTCTTTCTTATAAGTCAGCAGTGGTTTTCATCAAATAAACTGATTAATTGACTCATTCAGTTACATATGTTTTGTTAGGCATCCTGTGCATAAGGTGCTGCACATACAGTACCACTAACCTTTAAAAACCATTAGGCTTGTTGTATTAAACAACAATGGGTACAAGATGAATAAATACCCCCCTTCCTAATATTGATTTTGTTTTCTAGACATTCTTTTGAACTAAACAGAATAAATTGTGAAAGCTTTCTTGTCACACAAATACCTTCTGATGAATGTCATTGTTTTATTTACTGAGTTTAACAGAAATAGGAGTGATTTCAGATTTGCATATGTAATAAATATCTGTCAAAGTGAGAATGTACAAAGGCAGTAGCATACATGTGTATATACATATATATAAATCATCACAGAATTTTAAACTGGAAAGGATTCTTAGGACCACCTAGTTTGAATACATGTACCTTCCCAGCCCATTTCACAGAGTGGAAAGCCAAGTCCACACAGCCAACGACATAACCATTGAGTCTGTGGCAGAGCTGGGACTAGAACCCCAGGCTTCTGACTTCTAGTAGAGAGATCTACTAAAACCCCCAGTTTCTCCACTTGGAAGAGAGGCTGATAGGTATGGATGGGAACAGGAATTGCTAATGGTATGGGGTTTAGCTGTCCCCAAAGGGAAATATTCTCTAGGTTGCACCAAAAATTCCTCATAGTGTCCAGAACAGGGAGGGTGAGAGTCTCACTCCACATTAGGCTGGTTGGACCATCACTGACCTATTTACAGGGTTCACGGCTAGATGTCAGGGACCTGACAAATTGGTGCACATCTAGGGGCAATGGGGATGAAAAAGCACTTGGAAACCACGCAAAATGGGGAAGGAATCAAGAGCTTGAGAAAAATTAGGGAGGCACAAGGACAACTGTCTTTAAGTATTTGAAATACCAAGGTGTATGTAGGACCAGAGGGTAAAATTAGGCAAGTATGAAGTTTTTTGTGGGGTCAGTTTGGTTCAATCTCATCTCTACCCATGCATCACTGAGGCTGCAAGCCCTCCAACAGGCACCATGCCTACCGTGCGGAAAGCACTCAATAGATGTGGGACTGAAGCAGAGAACCAACTGTGCTAGACGATCGGGCTTTCCGTTCTTATTTCTTCTCCATCTTTACTACCTGTTGGAGGCCTTAACTGCTAATCATCTTATCTTATTTTAGATTAGAAATTCTCCATTCTCTATTCTCTGTGGATGCTATGCTCAGGTCAAAGGTGTATTGATAGGTACCTGAGAACTGAAAAACAGGCAAAGACAAGAGGGACTTCAGTTACCTTACTGATGTGAAACTCCAGGCGTCTCATGTATCTTTCAATGGTTTTAATTTGCTGGAATTAAAAGAATAAGTTTGAAAAAATGCAGCCATTTCCAGTTCAATTGATTTAGGCTTGTGAGACTATCTTTTTTATTATCTCATACTCAAAAGTACCAGAAAATGCTAAATATTTCCCCTACCCTCTAATTTTTGTTGTTATTTTAAAGATTCTCTAATATCAATTCAGAAAATATTTTTTAAAAATATTCTGAGAGATGAACTTGAGTTAGTTTTTGAAATCCTTGCATTTATTATCAAGGGAGGCTTATCAAATGGAACTCATCAGAATTCTGGCAGGACAGTATCATATTGGAGTATATTTAAATTTCTTCATAATAATATAATTTTCTGTTCTAAGATGTCTGCTTTTTCTTCAGATTTTATTGTCTCTGAAATTGGAGTGCATTTTACAATTGCTACTGGCCAAATGACAGTCAGCTGCCGGTGCATGCTCAAAGGTAATCATAGTTGTTCACATGTCATCTCTTTGAGTTATGAACATTATTGTTATTACATGTATTTAATTGCCCTTTAAAATATCTTCAAAAGGGGGGCCGGCCTGGTGGTGCACTGCTATAGTGCACCGCTTGGGAAGCGCGGCAGCGCTCCCGCCGAGGGTTCGGATCCC
>NW_007733320.1:61587-74949 GCF_000696425.1 Galeopterus variegatus | reverse complement strand
AAAAAAGACAAAAAGGAAAAAAAAAAAAAATCTTCATAAAGAATATAGCATGATTTAGCATTTAGATAAAGTTATTGTGTACACAGAAAGGCATGGAAAGAACAGTAGCATATGTAACTAAAAAAAAAAGGAGAGAAAAACAACCCTGCTATTTCTAAATAGCCTATTAGAGTTTTATCAGGAAGTATAAAGTACAAATTATAAGTGAAAAGAAAGAACCATCAGAGTTTAACTGGAATCATTTTTTTTTCTTAGTGGCACATAAAATAATGGTGTATTTTCCAATCAAAAAAGTTTTAGATTTGATTAAAATATAGTAGTTAATATTTAGAAACAACACAGTTTAGGACCTCCAAATACTTGGGAAGTTCTTAAACTTAGGAAAACAATCAGAAACTCTATAACCTGGTGGCATTTTTACAGAAATGACCTTAAATACTTTATTGTAGGTCAAAGTTCTTTTATCATTCTTATCAGAAAAAGCATGAATTTTTCCAGGATTAGGAAAACCATTAGTTCTCTAGGATTTTACTCTCCCTAGGAGGGTCTGTCATTGATGTCTACTTAAGGAGGCAGAGTTTTATTTCTGAGCAACACCCCAACCTAGAATGATAACTTACCTTGTCTAGGTCATACAGCACACCCTAAAATAAAAAAAGAAGTATCTGATTAAAACATATCTTCCATAAAATTGTTACTAATATTAATAGAGAAATCTAGCCCGCATTTCCACATAATGATCAGTTCTTCAAAGTTCCACTGGATTTTTGACATTTTCTTTCTTTTTTTTTTTTTTAAAGATGACTGGTAAGGGGATCTTAACCCTTGACTTGGTGTTGTCAGCACCACGCTCTCCCAAGTGAGCTAACCGACCATCCCTATCTATATAGGATCCAAACCCGTGGCCTTGGTGTTATCAGCACCACACTCTCCCAAGTGATCCACGGGCTAGCCCTTTGACATTTTCTTTAAAAGAGTAAAAATACAGGTTATTTTATTTAATTTATTTATTTTCACGGAGGTGGAGTTTCAACAGGTTATTTTAAATTTTCACGGAGGTGGAGTTTCAACACTCAGTAAGAGTGTTTTAAAAAGCCAATATTTTCTTACACTCTTTCCAAGAATTACACCCAATCCTCTCTGCCCCTTCAGAGTTTCAAGGTTTTCATGTGCTCTGAGTTCTTCCGACAGATTGCTCTCCAGTTTCTACATATTGAGGGGCACATAAATTCATGTTCACCTTTTAAATTTCAAAAAATAAATGGTGTTAACATAAAATGTAGTAATGGTATATATATATACGTGTGTGTTAAAAAAATACTTGCTCTGCTATTTAAACACATAAAATTGGTATTTAAGAAGAGTTCTTGAGGGTGGTGAAATGCTTTTCACTACTTGTTTTTAAAGCAAGTTCATTTCCTGTGTGCACACAATATCACAGTATAGTTGGTGCACTACCCTCACGTGCCCTATCTGAAGGGTTTTTACGTACACTAGGTCCTGGCGGAAGCCTCTCTATCCAGTCACTCTGCAAAGTAGCAACAGTTTGCAGCCAATGAGGATGTCAAGGTCATTCAAAAGCTCTGAAGGCCATCCCACAAGGAGTTCCACATAGATAGGGGCTATTTATATTCTGACATTAGTAGAATATAAAATCTTTTAACCTTGATAAAGCCTTTAACCTCGGGCCGGCCCGGTGGCGCACTGGATAGTGCGCCGCTTGGGAAGCGCGGCGGCGCTCCCGCCCAAGGGTTCGGATCCCACATGCAGACCGGTTCCCGCTCACTGGCTGAGCGAGGCGCGGGAGCAACACTGAGATTTGCGATCCCGTTGCCGGTCTCCGGTCCGGTACGGGGGCAACACTGAGGGTTGCGATCCGTTGCCGGACATGGAAAAAGACAAAAGACAAAAAAAAAAATAAAAAAATAAAATAAAAAAAAAAAGCCTTTAACCTCTAAGCCTTCGAAAAAAAACAATATACACAAGTACTTCAAAAAGTTCATGGAAAAATGGAATTACAAGATGATACAAATCTTCCCATGAACTTTTTGAAGCACCCTCATACATTTTTACTGCATCTTCTAAAAAAAGGAAAAGCCAACAACTGCTAACCTATAGCTGCCCTCAAAGAGAAATTTTCTCTAGGTTGCACTGAAAACTCCTGATAGTGTCCAGAACGAAGGGGTGACAGTCCCACTCCACACTAGTCTACACGTACGTAGACTTTTTTTGGGCTTTCTCATGCCTTGAAACATTAAGGTATAATATCATTTATATAACTGAACAAAATCATTTAAAACAGTGTAGACACCTCTTCAACCAGACAAGCCCTTACAAATTCACTAGAAAGAGGAAATTTGCAATACAATGTGTAATCAAACTGGCCCAAGGACTCCTTCAACTTCTCAGACCTTTGAGTCTCTTTCTTTTCCCTCCCTGACATCACTGACCTATTACATCTTTAAAAAATTGGAGATAAAGTAAAAGTTCTTGGTTCCAAATTCTGTATATACTAACAATATGCTGGGAAAACTCCAATTTTTCATTTTCTTATATTATTTAGGATAGGGGGTTATAGGGATTTAAAAAAAATTTTTTTTTCCTGATTATAAAGTTTATCTGCATAAACATGCCTGGTAAATATTAAAAAGTATTAGGAATAAAGCATTAAGAAGAAAATTCAACCTCTTCTTCCTTCTAAAACACATACCAGGATGCAGCCAGTACTTTGTTCCTTCAGTCTACTTTTCTTCCTTTTTTTGGCTTCTGGCTGGTATGGGGATTTGAACCCTTGACCTTGGTGTTATCAGCACCATGCTATACCAACTGAGCAAACTGGCCAGCCTCGATCCGCTCTTCTTAAACTTTCCTCCCCACTCCCATCCAGTAAGAGAAGATACTTAGCCAAAAAAAAAAAAAAAAAAAAACTAAAAAGAACACTGTGTTAACGTCCTAATGACTGGATGGTACCTACCAGGCGAGAGTTTCTTTTCATATCTTTTAACTGAGCTGTCAACTTGTCCAGCTCTGTCTGGTGAACCTCCAGATATTCACTGTAAAGATAAGACAAGCCATGCTCGTGAACTCTGATTGTTACCTGGAATCCAGAGCTGTTGCTGACCTTTTCCTTCTGAAAGGGGATTGAGAATCTAAACCTGGCTCTGTAGTTGGGGAGGAGGCTTTGTATTTTTTCTAGTCTTTCAACATTTTGAAAGCTCTAGCAGTTGCATCTGGTACTATCCAGCTGGTCAAAAAGGAGAACCCCTGTCAGGCTGAAAGTCCAATGGGGAGCAAAGGGGAAAGATGCCCATGGAGTCAGTCCTGGGTCTGGGTTCACAGATTTCTATCTAGTTATATACAACACTGACTGTGGATGTCTCACTGCACACGAGGGAAGTTTTATTCTGGGCAAACAATCCCTGCAATAGACTCAGGGAGGTTTCAGAACCCTTCTTCAGCAGTCTCTGGAATGGATATATACCTGTCCACCATTGTTTAAGGAAAATCCAATACTGTATGGAGTTAAATATAAACAGATTACTGTTTCAGGCCTCCTTCAATGTTACTGATATGATATGGAACCCCAACATATTTCACATCCTTGGGATTTGTTTAAGCCTCCCCCAATCATGGTGTAAGAATAAAATACCTACTACAAAAATAGACATTTTAAAAATGGTCTCATAAGATTAGCTTTTCTCTGACCCCCTGGCCATTTTAGAAAGGAAATAGATTTTCTTTTTCTATGCACTGCATCATCAGGTTGAATGTTCTTACTCAAGTCCATTTTTCAAGGCCCTGTAGACCTCCTCCACCCTTTTAGGCTGAGGCTCTTTGGGAAGGTTGTTGTTTTTGTGTCCTAAATTGTGCATTTTCTTCAGTTTGGCCTGAGGCTTCTTAAGAGCTGAGGAATTTTCAATGAAGGAATTACACCTATGGGGGAAAAAAAGAAAAGAAAAAATTGTGAGCCCTGAGAATCCAAAAGGATTTGACCAAAGAAGTGCCTCTTTAATCATCTTGTGTTTGATGAGTGTCCTCTGGGGAAGGTAACGTTCCCTTGTATATTGACAGATCGGAGCCATCCTACATTTCATTTCCTGGTGTTAGATTTGTTAACTGCTGAAATCTGAAAGCTTTGCTGGGCAGAGGTTACCCAGAATTGAAGCTTGGCTTCAGATGATGTGTGTTCTCAGTGAAAACGTATCATTGCACTAGACCTTATAGGAAGCCAAGTACAAACAATCCCAGGCAGAAATAATGAACAGGCAGAAGTATATAATTCAACTGAAAAAACATGTGCACTATGCAATATCATGTATAAGCATCTATTAAATTCAAATAGGATGTGAAAGAATCCTAAAAAGGAGCCATAAGCATGACAAATGGCTAATTCTATATGACATTAAAGGAAAGCACATGTCACTGGACTGACAGCATTTTTAAAAGCTTTGTGTTTATGGAGTAAATTATGATTAAGTATAACATAAAAATTCAACATCACCATTAGTGGCAGGGAAGGAGTTTGCAGTGGCAAGATGAACACCTGATAACTCAAACCCAAAGTACTGGTCTGATTAGGAGATTGAGAGGCCAGACCACTCATTGATCCGGTGACCTCTGAGTCTGGCAGGTGCCTGCTGGGTGCCTCTCAGGTAGGTTACTAGTTAGGCTCCTCTGCCATCACCATGTGCACCAAATGGAACAATATAGGTTAAAGCCCAGTAAGGTTCCTTGGAGGGTAGGACCGTTATCATGTAAGAAAAACTGAAGACGATGTTGTGACTTGTTACCTTTCACTACCTGTGTTTTTTGCTTGGGTTCCCTTACATCCTGTTTTGGATGAAAGGGGATTCCAAGGAAACCAGCAAACTAACTTTCACAACTCTTGTGTGAATAGCACCTGCTTCCCAGAGTCAATCTGCAGAAGCATAGTCTTTATCCACTGCATAATTTCATACCAAACATAGTCTCCAAAATCTGAATGCAATGGAAAATGTGTCTCAAGAAAGGATGGGGGTAGGCAGAGGTATATATGCATACAGCTAGCTTATCCTAAATCCTCAGCCATCTTCTTTGCAGGAGAAATTGTAGATGACAGAAAAGAAACTACAGCACTTAATTTTTGGTACATCTTTTCCATGAAAAAGATTAAAATAGCACGTGTGTGTGTGTGTGTGTGTGTGTGTTTTGGTGAGGCCACATGCACACAGACCCTCTCCAGAACATCAAAGCTCACTTCCTTCTTGAGCTGTACCCAGGAGAGAACCACGCAGAACTTACCTGGATCGCCTTTCCTGAAGGCCACTGAAACCCGCGAAGGACTGGCTTCTAATGATCCCATTGGGCCCTCCAGGTGAAAAGGACTGGGATCCTACCAACATGATTTCTGGGAGTCTGGTTGGTAGTCCTATAACACAGTGGAAAGATTATGGGAACTTACAAGCAGGTTCCAGACAGAATACGCTAAGCTTGTCAACAATGATAAAAGCTGTGACACAAGGTAAAGTGAGTCATGTGGGTATTAGATGCTTGTGGCAGTCCTCCCAATGGCACGTTCTTTTTAAGCCAAGGGGTTCAACTCTCAGGTGAATAAAAAAGATACCCACCTACCTAGACAAAAACAAATATAAATTACACAATATTATCAACCACTTTAGGTTTCCTTCAAGAATTCTTTACCTTCACAAACATGAAAACTTTTGCAATGTTTGTTTGCAACAACCAGACAAGAACAACACACAAATAGGCCAAGTCAAAGCTTCAGACAGGTCCTGTATCAAACTCAAAATGTAGTCAGATCTTAAGGTGGAATTCTACACCTAGAAGTCATAGGCTAAAAACACTAGGTTTCTTTAGAGATGAACTCAACACACAAATAGGCCAAGTCAAAGCTTCAGACAGGTCCTGTATCAAACTCAAAATGTAGTCGGATCTTAAGGTGGAATTCTACACCTAGAGGTCATATGCTAAAAACACTAGATTTCTTTAGAGATGAACTTACTTAAACTTGCTCTCCCTTCTATCCTTCAGTTTATTTTGAAAGATAAGATTGTGCCACTACTGTGGCAGTGCGAAATAAGAAGGGTAAAGGGAGTGCTCACAAAAGAAGTGGTAATCTAGGTTAGATAAGAACGCAAGAGAGGGAAGAAAAATAAGAGGGAAACAGAGCAGAAAGCATACAAGCCCTGCCCAGAAAGCCCAGTTGCCTGCTGGGCTTTCGTGAAGATTCACCACAATGGACCAAGATGTGTTATCACAACACAACTTCAGCTGCCGAAGATTAGTTCTCTCAAAGGATTGCCCTAGAACTGTTAGGTAATCCTAGTCTCACTAGATCAGGAAGACTCAAGGCACATACCATTGTCTTACCAGGTGACTTCAGTCCAGAGAGGATGACGTGCTAGCAGGAAAAAGGTGAGATAGCTACTGTCCACATTGAAGACTTCCAAAAGTGGGCAGACACCAAACTGGCGTGTTTGAATAACAAATGCCCTTTAAAGACCCAAGGAAAAAGGAAGAAGAGCTACGAAACAACAGCAGCAGAACTCTCCTGTTGTGCATCCAGACATAATGCAAAGACCAACTTCACTAGGCCCTCATCAAAGCTACACAGCAGCTCAGCAAGGAAGGTTTGGAGTTACTTCCCCAAACAGAGAACAGCAAACAGCTCCCTCCCTCCCCCAAGCCACTGCAGGTTTTTAAATCCCCTCCCACCCTCTCCAGGAGAGAGCAGCTCTGGAGTTCCTATGCATTCTTGCAGGGTTCAGGTGCTGACTCACTTGGCAATAGGTCTGGCAATAGGCTTGCTCTTTGATCTGGGTGGGACACAAATCCCATACCAGCTGGTGAGAGGAAGCTTAAGTTTTGGGGCATTCTTCAGGATTTTAAAAGTAATGAAGCAGAAGTATGTATGAGCAGTAAAAGTAAAATTAGTGCAGGGATGGCCAGACAAAATGCAGGTGCAGATAAGGCTCTCTCCAGTAACTTCTCCCCACCCCCGAGGCTCAGAAATAACCCCAATTCCCTTAAATCCTTAATGAAGTTCTCCTACCTGCTCTCTGCTGGTTACTAAGGGGTCCGTCTACATTTCATTAAGGACACCTTCCTTAGGCCCATAAAGCAGGCCTGTGCTGTCACTGTATCTATAACATGCAAACTTCTAGTAAATATCGAGAAAGCATGGTGGTTTATGTTCTTTCTGTACTTGATAATTTGATAAGCAAACACCCAACTTAAAGTCTTAATTTGGCAAATTTTATTTGTATTGTATCATTTTGTAGATTATTGTTCAATACATCTATTGCATTATGGACATTCTTTAGTCACAGGAAAAGACTTAGAGTATTTGAAATATTTAACTGTACCATTGTCGTGTAGTTCCTAGAAATTATTTTTTTTAAACCAAGAAAATTTTCTCTCTTATTCATTGGATCAGTAGTTTACAGATGCCTGACTCCCACCATCTGGCATTCTGACTTAATTAATATGGGGTTTGAGCTGGGTATGGGGATTTTTAAGATGTTCCCCAATGATTCTGATGTTCAGCAAAGTTTGGGAGCCACTGCCTTAGAAGAAATTTTGATTATACAATCAGTTGCACTAGTTATAGCGAAAAAATCAGGTTGGCTGAAAATTTAAAACTTCTGTTAAAATAATCTATTATTATCTATTATTCTGATAAATAAGAGTTTACCAAATCTGACTTTTAAAAAATGTTATTCAGTCTTAAATAAACTCTGTTTTGCAAAATTGAACTGTCTCATTAAATGAATTGAATGTTAGAGAGTAAAACATATGTACCAGATTGTAAAATAATTTTCCTTCTTCCTCTTCTTCTGTAATAGGTAAGAAAGGCTCTCGAGAATGAAACAAATGTTTATCTAGGATTCTAAGATTGTAAAATGCTTTGGGAAGGGGAAAAATCCTCAGAAATTTTTCATTAAATTTACATGTGGAATAGATGACCACTGGGAACATGACTGGGTGAGCAGTTTTGTTAGCCTGTGTGGTCTGAGAAATCATTATCTATCAGGAAAGAATTTGGCTGAGAGCTGAGATCCTTATCCAGCCATCAATTCCCCTAAAGGCTGACACACTGCCTAAGGAGAATCGTAAAATAAGCATGCACATGCACAACATCAGGCTCTTGGAGAAATAAGAGGAATAGGTTGGGGCAGGGTAGAGGAGGGGGTATTAAGAATAAGAGTATACAACACCCTGCTTCCCCATATCCCCTAATTCTGATGCAAGGCTGATAGCTCTTTGCTAGTATTCTTCCAGCTTCCCCAGCTCTTCCCCAGTTGCAAGTTATCTTGCAGCTCTCTGTTATCTTTTTAACCACCCCACTCCTACCTCTCAGCTCCCTATGTCTTCAGACCACTCCCTGACTTCCTAGAAAGTCCAATAGACCTGCTGTCTTCCCAGCCTCCAGCAAAACTGCCCCTAAACCTATATTACTCATCTTCAGGTTTTAAGGATATACTTACTCCTGCCAAAGTAATTAGCATTTTAATTGAAGGTGTTCCTTTGGCCCAAAAGCCTTAACCTGAAGAAAGGACTGCATGCAGTTTGATTGCAGTATCACGTCTGGTAAGGGTGTAAAGTGATATTAAAATTTTGGAAAATAATTTAGTGGGGTCTATTTAAAATGTAAAACACACTTATCTTTTTTTTTTTTTTTTTCTTTTTGTCTCTTTTTTTGTGACCGGCAACAGATCGCAACCCTCAGTGTTGCGCCCGTACCGGGCCGGGACCGGCAACAGGATCGCAACCCTCGGTGTTGCGCCCGCCCCTCGCTCAGCCAGTGAGCGGGAACCGGTCTGTATGTGGGATCCGAACCCTCGGCGGGAGCACCGCTGTGCTTCCCAAGCAGCGCACTGTAGCAGTGCGCCACTGGGCCGGCCCACACACTTATCCTTTTAATGTGACACTTCTATTCTTTGGTATCTGCTCTAGAGAAATACCCAAGTGCAGAGAGACACATACAGGGATGTTCATTATGGTCAATGTTTATAACAGTGGGAAAATGGGAAATGTTAGTTAATACACTGTGGTATAACCACGAGATGGAATACTAAGTAGCATTAACAGCACTATGCCCACATAGAAAGATTCCCCAAGACAAACTGCAGAATGAAACAGAGTATGATACCAGGAATGTTAAAAACAAAATTATATAAAACTATGTTCATGAATAGAAAAGTTCTGAAAGTATACACAGACAGCTAAGGAGAAGTGGGATTGAGTGGTAGAACATTTTTTTTTCTGCATCATATTAATTTTTACAGAGGAAATGTATTCATGTATTATTCATATGATGCAAAGTTCTTTTTTGAAACTGCAGACATTTGGAGTTGTCTAGAGTTGGGAGTGAAGGGAAGAGAGAGCTCACGGACAACATCATGTGAGATAACTCTGTTGGGTAACAACTATGTTTATGTAGTTGTTTATATTATGTCTTTTGGAGGAGAAATGATTTCCAAGAAATAATGTATTAGCTTTTATAAATTCTGATTACATCAGAACTATTCATATTCCCCAATGAAGTCCTTATGAGTTCAACTTCATTATTTTCATCTGCAAAACTTTTAGAGGTGAGACTGTTCTCCTGGTAGTATGCACTACACCTGATATATATCGCTAAGGGGCACCAAATACCATATCTAATAAGCAAGAAATTCCACATAAAACATCAAACTTGTCTTTGGATGCTGCTACTTGGAACAGCTGGGGCTTTGAAAAATGCCTGCAGTCCCTACGTTACTGTCTCCTCATCTGGTCTTTTTGAAAATTCCAGCAGAAATAACATTCATTCTTTTGCATTAAATCCCATTTACTTTGTCGCAGGACCCTCCTCCCTGCAATCACACCAGGTGGCTACCCCTGCCCTGCCATTTTCACAACCAGTGGAAATTGGATCTTTCTGGAAAGAATCCCAATGACCTTGACTAAGGGTTGAAAAACCCTACCTATCTCAGCTGAGCCTTTTGGCACGGAAGCCTGAAAGCCACAGCTGTTTCTCTTCCCCATTCTTCAGACAATGAAAACTGCTGCCTTCTCCTTGGCTATGCAGTGCAAGGTCCCAATTAAACACATACCAGCATCTTTTGAAATTACAATGAGATACAGGTACACTGTGATACAGGTACCCTGGGCCTTGTGGATGCTATGAGTCACCGCCTGACCTGAACACCTTGTGTCTGTTTAAATTAGAAGGTAACTCATCAAATCAGAAGGCAGATTTTGGTCAAGAGCACTGAGACAGATAAAAAGAGATCAAGAGATTCCCTCCTCACCCACTGCTCTGGTTGGATCTGAAGTAAAAAGTGGAATATGATTGCAATTCAGCGGGGAAATTGCTAGCTACTCAAAGAACTCAGAGATAACCTCACTCTTAAGAATAATTGATAGGAATCAACCTTGGAGGGCTGCTTAGAGTTGGGCAGTGAAGGACATCCATCACAGAGCAGGCTTATGCAAGTGGTGGGAAATGTTTGGGAAGTACAGTCTAGGTGACAGTTCTGCTTCCCATTCTATTTTTATAAATTGGCATTCTGGCATGTACATTCTTGGGAATTGGATTAGCTTGAGTTAGCAAGCCTTTCTTCAAATTTCAACAATTCCACTATGAGGCTGGTGCAGCTAGGTATGCTAAGGTGAGAATCCTGATAGCCCAACAACTGGCCGACCTCCTTTCAACATCTGCCGGGCATGGATCTCCAAACTGGCTCAGAGGGAAAGTGCTGGAGGCATTAATAACCTACCAAGCAACTGGGCAAATTGACTAGTGGTCTAGAAGAAATTTCAATATTGATGGTTAGAATTAAATATGCTGAGACTCATTAAAGGAAATAGGATTCATTAGATTATTTTTAGTTTTTACAAGTATAAAAGCACTCTCCTATATTAGGAAAATACAAAAAAGTAGAAAGAAGGCAGGGAGGGACGGGGAGAGAAGACCTGCATTGCTTATACCACCCAAAGAGAACCACCAGTAGAATTTTGGTGTGTTTGATTTTCTTCAACCTTCCCTCTCCATATAAAGCATGATAATTTGAGCATACTGCATGCTAAATTTTGTATCCTGCTTTTTCTATCAGATTCTTTTTTTAGAGCTATGCTGAGGGGTTTATAAATTAGCTTTTTTCTTAAACCATCTTTAAAAGGATACTCAGGTCTACCCCATATTCCATGGGCTCCTTTGGATAATAAAACCAACTAGTCTTTATTATATATGCTTTTTATTTCTGATTTTAAGATATAGCAGCTTTGGCCAAAGGCAAAGGAAGCTCCTGCAAGGATAAGACCAGGGCTTTTCTATGGGAAATAGGAGGGTACATGAGCATTTGCACATGCTTGAGCTGTAGCACATCGAGCATCATGGAATTAAAAATACAAGCACACAATAGCTGGATGTTATTGTCTTAACTCTTGTGGTGTTTTCTTGTTCTAAAAATTTAACCAAATTTTCTATCTAATAAGAACACAGACAGGTAATTCTGAAAGATCCTTACTGATAGAAAATATAAGAGAAGTCTGTGGTTTCCGAATGAAGGTAGTAAGGTTATCTCAGTTCTTGCCAAATCATTTTTCATGAGGGCAAAATGCCAATTTAGAAACCAATAGTTGTCCATTTCAAAGCTATGCCATCTTCACAAGCTAGATGGAGACCAACCCTCTGAGACAAGACTATTGACCAACAGAGCAGTTGGCAGGTCACTGGCAAAAGTAAAAAATTCTACAACCAATTCAAGAGTTTGCCTGAGGCCAGGGATGGGAGCAGTCAAAGGAGCCATGAAAACATTCATGGGGTGTGGAAATGTTCTAAAACTGTAATGTGGTGATGGTTGCACAGTTGCACAAATTTAATGAAACTCAAATTATACACTTAAGATGAGCAAATTTTATGGTATGTGAATTTTACATACCATAAAACTTAAAAAATCACCACCAATTTCTAAAAAAGTCATCATTCTTTCTGCAAGAGGAAGTGCCAGGAAATCAGCACTTGGAAAGGAAAAGCTGAATCAATAAGCAACCACCTGAGACCTGGATGCTTTCATGATTTCATCCTTTCTCCCAGCGAGGCCACGTCAGATGCAGCACACTGCCCCCCGCCCCCCGGCACTTTCTGAGTCATGTCTTCATGCCCAACTCGGGTTTGTCCTTTCTCCTTTCCTCACAATGCCATCCTGTTTATGCTCCCCCACATCTTGGTCAGGAGCAGAAGTATAATTCAGTTGTCTGAAAGAGGCACACGGGCCAGATGTAAATAGCCTGCCTTGCTAAACGATTATTTAAGATGAATTCTAAAAATAGGTGTCTGCTTATTATATGGTCACAAGGTACCTATTACAGAAGTTGACTAATCTTTTTTTTTAAGTAGATATATTTGTCATTAGCTTTTTTAAAAAAATTTATGGCTGTTTTAAAATAAATCAAGGCAGTCTAATATTTGCTTCTCAAGTGGCAACACTGTTTGCTAACCAGATAATAAATACAACCTATTACAGAAGTTGACTAATCTTTTTTTTTAAGTAGATATATTTGTCATTAGCTTTTTTTAAAAAATGTATGGCTGTTTTAAAATAAATCAAGGCAGTCTAATATTTGCTTCTCAAGTGGCAACACTGTTTGCTAACCAAATAATAAATACTATAATAAATACATGCATGATATATTGCACTGATTGACTAAGACAAGTGAGGTGAATGGATGAAATGATTTATGGAACAACCTAGCATAGTCTCCCTCCCCAGCAAGGGAAATGGGCAGTTGTTCTAACTGGCCTCTTGGGCAAGTACTAAGCCCGATGAACCTCAGATTCTGTATTTGTAGAATAAATGTAGTAATTCCTCCCCATTTTAACAGGCGAGCACTGTAAGGTTCAACTGAGATCAAAGCATCATCCAATCTTACAATCACAGGGATACATGGGTGTCTTCTAAACTGACTTCCCCCTATCCTTGTAGATGGCTGGACTTCTGCTTAAACACACACAGAAAACGAGGAAGTGCTTTATAAAAGGCAAAGGGTTTGAGAAACATGATGATTGCTACAATGAAGACTTAGGTTCAACTAACTTGGAAAAAAACAAAGGAAGAAAGAGAAAAACTACTTTTCAGAATCTCTGGAGACTGACATCAATTATTTACTTTCC
Organism: Galeopterus variegatus; assembly: GCF_000696425.1. Lineage (NCBI taxonomy): Eukaryota > Metazoa > Chordata > Mammalia > Dermoptera > Cynocephalidae > Galeopterus > Galeopterus variegatus. Next base: position 61,790 of record NW_007733320.1, on the reverse strand, counting down.
CTGTTTTCTAAGATTCCATCAATCAACACATTGTTCTTAAACACATTATATGTGCCCAGCACTGGCAGGATGCTACATGTGGTCCAGGATCCAAAGAGAACCTAAGACTGAGCTCTGCTTTAAAAAAAATTTTTTTTTTTTTTTTGTCTTTTTTTGTCTTTTTCCGTGTCCGGCAACGGATCGCAACCCTCAGTGTTGCCCCC
>NW_007733320.1:57879-60973 GCF_000696425.1 Galeopterus variegatus | reverse complement strand
CACAGAACACAAATGAAGGTTATAGCCTTGAACACATCATTTTCAAGAGGCAATTTTTACACTATGCGGAGTGCTAACTACAACATTGTATTATAACTCTTACTGTTTCATTTCAACTTTAGAAAAATACCTGTTCAATAGGACTGACTTTAAATAATGTCATCTATTCATTGTGTTCTCAATACACAAAATTCATTAAATGTAAGATCTACAGTCAAAACAAAGGGAGTTTAATGTAAATCATTACTATGCAGCATATCATTTGCATATGTTGCCAAAATCAAATACATGGCTGAAATATATTTTGGCAATAGAGTTTATTTTAGGGTATTTGCTCATGAAATTTAATCTCTTTACAATGAAATCTGTTCTTATTGTTCTAACGTGTGTGTGTGTGTGTGTGTGTGTGCATGCACATGCATATGCTTTCACAGTGCTAAGGACGTTGAAAATGTAAGGGGATTAAATAGTTTTTCCCTTTCAGCCTGCATACACACACACATACACAAGTATGTGATAAGAAAATATAAAAAATACTATCAAATATATAGTAACAGAGCACAAAGTAAACAGCAATCACTAGCAGTTGGGAAAATAGCTCATTAAAAACTGACATCAGCACCACACTCTCAAGAGGAGAGGGAGGAGGGAGGGAGGTTTCGGTAATGGGCCACAATAATCAACCACATTGTATATTGACAAAATAAAATTTAAAAAATATATAAATAAATAAATAAAAATTAAAAATGTTAAATAAAAGTTGAATAAATAAATTTGAATTTAAAAAAAACTGACATCAAATGAAGAAATTTCTTTCTGGCCATCCTAAGAAGTAAACTGAATTGATGGAGGATTGCCTAGAAATTATGTGATGGCAAATATAGCTAAAAACACTGACTCAATTATGGTAATGTCATATGATCATGACCTTTTGAGCTAGGACGTTAAACCGTTGCAGCAGAAAGTAAAGCAATGGACTTAACACTGAGGCAGTCCTTTCAAACTCAGTTACATTCGTCATTTTATTCCTGTTGTTATGACAACACTTTTAAAAGCAGCACTTCAAATGCTTAGCATTCAGGCATCTTATTATAGACTTGAAAATAATACATGAGGGTATGAAGTGCTGCTGCTAAAGGTTTGAAAAGGGGCCTGGTGATCGTCAAGGGATGCAGAGTTAGAGCACCTGGACTCCATTTTCTGCTTTGGCCCCCAGAGCTCCTTAACTTTGCTTTTTTCTACCCTCAAGGGAGTGAGCGCTCATCCAGGGAAGAAGAGCTTCAAGAATTTATGTGGGAAGATACATATCATTATTCACAGTCTCTATTCTGTGATTGTATTTGTGAAAGAATTTCACGACCTTGTATATTTCATTCTCTTGATTACAGCTTGTGTAAGGCAGTTTTTAGAAATGTTTAAATGATGCTGTGTTCTGATTGATTTCAGTTGCTTATTGTTAGCTATCAGACTGATTCATTTATGTAAATATAACTTTATGGAAATAAAGCCCTCTCAGAACACAGAATTACTATGAAAATTAATAATTGATAAAGGGATATTGCTGTTGGAGTGAACCCGTCACATGAATCAGTGACCTGTTGTGTTTGTACTACAGTCTGATAAAAGCAGTAAAAAGTGTTCGTTAAATTTAATGTTTTAACTTTTTGTAGCAACACAGAAAAAGGAAGATGTTTGTACTAAGGAAATGAGCTAGTTGAATGCTGGCATTTATGTATTAATAGGTTGAAATTTATCCATCATGTTTAATTCTCTCTGCCTTGAAGTGAATTTCTCTGATAATTTTACCTCAGTCTTCTTAAATCTGTGGCATTTTGTATGAAATCATGTGAATTATTACTGAACAAAGTATAGCTGACCAAAAAAAAAAAAAAAATTGAAGAAAACTAAAACTGATTCATTGCAGAAAAACCCAGTGTCACAGAGTTATTCTAGGATCCTAACAGGATAAGGCAGTGCTGTGTATGCATGTGCCATCAGTTTCAAAGTTGAGTGGCTATGCCAGCAGTTTCAAAGTTGAGTGGCTTCCCAGAGGCCTGTACACATGTTCTATGCATGGTAATTTTAGCAAATTAAATTGCTATAATTGGGATAGTGGTTTCATTACTGGTCCTTGCTGCTGCATACCAAGAAGTGGTCATATGCATAACATCTGCTAAGTTATTTTTGGTTGCCAAAACCAAATAATTTATAATCAGAATGCAAAGCAGTTAGGTATAGCTATGTGCAAATACCTAGATTATCAACAAAGCAGAAACATGTCTCTTTTTATTGTACACCATAAGTTTTTATAATTTCTTACTATCCCTTGCTTTGTCCAAAGGATTTGAAGCTGTAAAGACAGTAATGAGGCAAGAAATCCATCTAATTCTTAGCTTTAAGTACAACTTAGTATAAAGAACAAATGTTTATGTATCCAGCACTGGATTCATGAATGTATGGCAAATTCCCAACACCAAAGACAAAAGAATATGTTAGAGGCTTATTTGTATACATGTGAAATGTCATATTACAAACAAGTCACGTTTCCCTGCTCAGGTGGCCACACAACTCATAGAATCACACCGAGCTCTCACTCAGGCTAATAAGTTAGCGTCTACTCTTAGCTATCTACGACACTTGTGTGTGTTTATTGTCCTTAGCCAGTTTACCTAGAGGGGAGTCACATCCATTTTTATGGAGCAGGGACATGAGGCTTGGAAGACTTTCCCCAAGACTCCTCTCCACTAATGCACCACTTGATCTCCCTCTCACCAGTTTTAAACCCTGTTTTCTCCTAACGTCATTCCCTATGGTCACTCACAGAATATACTCTGTCCTCTGGGTCACACCAGAATTGTTTGAGAGCCACTTTTTATTTTTCTGGGACTTACATTTCACACTGCAATGTTTGGACTTCTTTTTTTTTTTTTGTCTTTTGTCTTTTTCCGTGTCCGGCAACGGATCGCAACTCTCAGTGTTGCTCCCGTACCGGACCAGGACCAGCAACGGGATCGCAACCCTCAGTGTTGCCCTCGTACTGGACCGGGGACCGGCAACGGGATCGCAACCCTCAGTGTTGCTCCCGCGCCTCGCT
>NW_007733320.1:41479-57351 GCF_000696425.1 Galeopterus variegatus | reverse complement strand
GCGGGAGCGCCGCTGCACTTCCCAAGTGGCGCACTATCCAGTGCGCCACCGGGCCGGCCCTGTTTGGACTTCTTTTGGCCCTTGTCTTTTAAATTTTTTCTCTGGTTCATAGGAGAGAAAGCGGTTTTTGCTCATTTTCCTGAGTCCTCATCCCATCAGCCTGGGGAGTAATAAACAACAAAGTGAGAGGCGTTGATTCTTTGAACAGCCTGGGAGAAATCAGGCAAGGAACAGACCTTTGCTGACAGAACTTCACTGGGCCTCGGACTTCTTAATAATCAAGTAATTTATTCATGAAGGAAAAAATGTGTGGAGGAGGATAACAAGACGCAAGAGACATACCAACCAGATGCAGATGTAGACCCCACTTTGATCATGATGACAAACCAACTGAAAAGCCATTTTGGAGACACTTGGGGGCATTTTAACATGGACTAGATATCTGATGATACTAAACAAGTACTACTACTTTTGATAGGCATGAAAAGAGATGAGGGTAATGCCAGAAAATGTCCATACTTTTGAGATGCACACTGAAGCGTGCAGGAGTGAAATGACATGAGGTCTCAATTTGCTTTAAGATGCTTCAACAGCAACCATCACCAAAGGGATACACGAAGCAAATATAAGAAGATCTTGACAATCTTTGCAACCAGGTGATAGATATTCAGTGATTTGTTATCCCATTCGCTCTACTTATGTGTATGTTTGAACATTTTATTAATGTATTGGGTGTCTACTAACCCAGTGCTGATATAAGACAATCCCGAATAGCTTTCAAGTATCGGGGCACTCACTCATCTAGCATAAAGCAGGTACGTGTACTCTCAGACACAGTAATTCTTCACATTTATCCCCTTTATGGAGCACTTTAGGACACAGTGAATTTAAGAATGGGGGGGGTGTAGGATGAAAGCAATACATGAAAAACCCTGTCCTCAGACCTCAGTGCAGATAAAGAGGTCATAGAGAAGATGCATTTGTCTATTTTCTCTAGAAGAAGAAAGAGATTTAGTTTGGTCTTTTAGCTTGCTGGGTCTACCCTATCCCACCTCAAAGCAAATAAGAAGCTTTGACCAGTGTGGTCAAATTGACTGGCTTTAATAAGTTCCAGATCTACCCAATTTTCCACTCCATTCAGGTCAACATCTGTGTAAACACAGAAACCCCAAACTGGACACCATCTCTCTCGGACTTGGAACAGACCAACAGGGAAAGGGAACTGTGTTTTCAGGAAGCTTCAGATTTTGCCTCTGAACTCTGGCTTATAGGGAGAAGCTTGTGGGAGTATTCTGGGACTTTCACCATAGACAGAGGGACAGAGAAATCTCAGGCTGTCAGGAATTGAAGAAATAAATGCATACTTTGAGCAAACTAGAAGGATTGTCGTGGGTCACGTTAGCCATGCAAAAGTGAAAAGATGACATAATCTCCATATAGGGGAGTTATGTGTTCAAGCCAATTGACAGAGGCCTTCTCCACCATACGGAGCTTCCAAAGAATTTAGTACTGGTTGCTACCAGGAGCAGGTGACCCTTTAGAGATCAAAATCAACATAAATAATGGTTCATCTTTTGGTGGCTACACAGATGTTTGTATCTCAACTATCACTTAAGGGACCCAAAGAAGCACCTTTATTGATGAAGAGGATTCATAATAATACTTCGTGTTTGCAGACTGTATTTTTCCAGATGCTTTGACATCTATTCTATATCCTGATAGCAACCCTATGAATTAAGTAGAGTGGTTATCTTCCTTCTTGTTTTATAGGTAAGGAAACCGACCTGTAGGCAACTGTTCCGACAAGACTGTTAGCAGAGCTAGAACCAGAATCACAGTTTCTAGCTCCCAGATGTGGTCTTGTTACCACTTGTCTCCATTCTCCTTTAGCTGAGAGAGCAGAATTCCCCTACGAGTTTCCTTTTCCTGTTTCTTAATGCAACTTCTATCAACCTGGAGTGGAGGGTCATCAGTACTCAGAATGCCTTGTGGCCCCACAAACATTGTTGATCAGTATTAATCCCATGCTCATATGGTTCAAGAAAGTAAACTGGTGTCTCCCATCCCTCCCTTGCCCTTTGCTACCATTCCCCACCATGAGGTGCTCATTAAGGTCATTAAGGGTTAACACAGTATAATGATAATAACAGCATTTAAGATTCAACAAATATAAAAGAGTAATCTTTGCTATTCAGGGAGTAATGGCCTGCATCTATACTTTTGTGGTTAAATGTGCAAAGTCATGTCCACTGTTAGGAACTGAGTTGTCGAGCTTACTTGAAGATATTGGCTACACTAAAATAAATATTTATCCTTGTTCCAGCCTCCGCATCTTCCTATTGATATAACTCTGAGTAACCTCTAGAAAGAGCCTAATAGAATGCTCCATCTAATTTAGGGGTTCTCGAATTTGGCTATGAATTAGAATTACCCGGGGAGATTTTCAAAGATGTCTTGTCTGAGCCTTATCCCCAGAGATTCCAACTTAGTTGGTCTGGGGTGGGGCCTGGGCATAGGTACGTAAAAAAAGTCTTCTTAGGGTTTAATTTTTCTCCATTCATACAGTATGCAGTAATCATCAATCATATTTGCCTCTATTCTTTAATATGTAAAAAAAACCCGAGTCATTAATGTTATGTGGTTGCTTGACTCCAACTTCGCTACAAAAAATATTCAAAAAGGCATTGCAGGTCTTTATCAGAAAAACAGGATAAGATTTTATCTTCTGTTTAGTGGCTTACGGGGGATGATTTTAGGAATCTAAGGATTTCTAAGAAGAACATTTCCATTGCATTGTTGTGAAGACTTAAAAGTAGCCATGTGTAGTCATCTGTTCCTCTGTTTTCCAACGCTGCACTAACAAAAGAAACACCTTCCACGTCAGGGGTGTTGAGACCAAAGAATCCAGCCTGCCTGGGTTTGTGGCCCAGCAGTTCTGCTTTACGTTGTGTGGCCTTAACCCATTGCTTAACCCTCAAGACCTCATTTGCCTTATCTGTAAAATGGGGATGATAAAATGACCAAATTCATAAGTCGTTATGAAAATTAAATAGGTTAATGAATGTAAAGTGCTTAGAACAGTGAAAGGGTCCATTACTCTTATTGTTACAGTGAGGATGAAATATTATCAAGTCAATTCCAATTTAATAATGTCTAAATTGAGATTTCCCGAGTGTCTCCCAGAGTGGAAAAATTTCAAAGGAGATTGGTTTCATGAACTTTATAACGTACCTGGACTCTCATTTGTAAGTACTGTGCAACTCTCTTGAAAGTTGGGTGAGTAGGCTGAGCTAAGCTACAGTTATAGAGACTATGTAATGTCTGTAGAGAAGGTAAAAAATAGTTGTTTCTTCCTATTTAGAAAAACAGTTGGTATTAAATGTGGTGCAGGATCATAGGATATTTTACCACTAAGCAGGCATTTTTTAAAGTTGATTTTCTATGGTGTAATTTGTCAGCTTTTTCATGAACATCCTCCAGACAATCAGCTGCTCTGAACCTTTTTTTTTTTGAAGGATGCCATCCATACTGTATGTTTCTCAAACCTCACGGCAAGACCTTGGAATTGAAAGTACAAAGAACATCGAATGTGGGTGTTGAGTATGATCAAATGAGATGAGCAGAATTCAGAATGTGAACTAGGCACTGTCTTTCAAAAATGACATGCATTCACATAAGAATGTATTTTGAGCCCTAGAAGGGATAGAATTTTTCTCTGCACCAAAAATACATCATTTGGCAGGATGGGTCTATTGTTTCTGAGTCAGCAATGCGGGTGTTCCAGCCCCAAGAGCAGATGCCCTCCAACTGTTCACACTGGGGTATTCAGGGCAAAGAGAGAAGGGGGCAACAGTGTGGACAGGTGGCTGGACACAGCCAGTCACTGCAGCCCCCACTCTTCTGCCACCCTCCGGAGTTGGATTCCAGATTACAGTGTATGCCACAATTAATATTCACAGCAGGAAACAGCAAGTATCAAATTTACCAGCCATGTTTCTGTTAGCACTTCCAGAGTCAAGGAAAATTGTTTAAGTAAGAGCATTTGTCTCAGTAAATGAAAGTACAGCCAAACTTTACACATGCATATATTATGTATTTCCCGAGAGTTGTCTTAGAGACAATTTCATGCCATCACTTCTCTAATTGAGGGTCTGAAGTTACATAGAATCTTAGAGATTGTCACAGCCNGTGTTTCTGTTAGCACTTCCAGAGTCAAGGAAAATTGTTTAAGTAAGAGCATTTGTCTCAGTAAATGAAAGTACAGCCAAACTTTACACATGTATATATTATGTATTTCCCGAGAGTTGTCTTAGAGACAATTTCATGCCATCACTTCTCTAATTGAGGGTCTGAAGTTACATAGAATCTTAGAGATTGTCACAGCCAGTGTCTTTAATAATGAGTAGAGAGAGGTAGAAAGTGAAAACAAGGAAGTAGCAGGATCCAGGAGCTTAAACAAACACAAGTGCACAAGTAGACACACTGAGTTGTGCGGTATGTGGTTAGATAATCAGTTTGCAGTCACACAATTGGTGTGAACCTCCTCTTTGGAACAATAACCTCTGCTTGGTTTTCTCTTCTGTACGAAGGGGATCATCATCCTAATATTGCGGGGATTAAGGGAAATCAAGCCTGTAAAGTATAATGCTCTGCACAAAGTATGCTCTCAGTTAAAGTGATACTTACCATCACCATCATCATCATTATCATGGTCAAGGTCAAAGATGAAAAGACAAATGGTTTTACCTAAACAATAATAATTTTATGTTTTTATGCTTTGTTATGCTTTGCTAATCAAATTGGGCTTTCTAGAACCTAAAATCTCAAGTGATAGACTGGGCACAGTAATAAGATTATTATGAAATTGTAAATCAGTTGTCTAAGATGAGCTCCCATGGGAGGAGGTGTGGGGCAAGCGGTAAGTCACCTTAACACCTCGTGCTAACATTTTCTGAAGACAAAATCTGATTATGGTACATAACTTTGCCTTAGATAAGTTCTATTACTTTTCCCCCCCCCCAAGGGGCAATTGAGGTCCAAATATAGATGTTTTTCTCTTCATGAGATTTCCCTTGTTAGCCCTTTTCGGATCTTTAGGAGAGCTTGATGGAGAGATAAGAAATGAGAGTGAAGATGAGCACAATGTTGCCTTTTGAACTCTACTGCAATGCTTCGGGTTAGCTAGCTCAATATAGCAGCCTATGTACATGTTCCCATATAAGACAATTCTTTTTTTTTTTTTCGTGTCCGGCAACAGATTGCAACCCTCAGTGTCGCACCCGTACCGGACCGGGACTGGCAACGGGATCGCAACCCTCGGTGTTGCGCCCGCACCTCGCTCAGCCAGTGAGTGGGAACCGGTCTGTATGTGGGATCTGAACCCTCGGCGGGAGCACTGCTGCGCTCCCAAGTGGCGCACTGTAGCAGTGCGCCACCGGGCCGGCCCAGACAATTCTTTTTTAATTCATCGTTAGGGGATTTTGCCCTGTAAGGAACTGCTATATTTTGTATGTCTGTTCTTTCTTTCTGATAGCAATAATTTAAGTGATTACCTTACCATGTTCCCCTTTTTGCCTGGCTACAAGGAAGCTCAGAACAAAACTTACTGCTAATCAGAGCAAGATGCTCAGCCAGTGAGCAGGAACCGGTCTGTATGTGGGATCCGAACCCTCGGCGGGAGCACTGCCGCGCTCCCAAGTGGCGCACTGTAGCAGTGCGCCACCGGGCCGGCCCAGACAATTCTTTTTTAATTCATCGTTAGGGGATTTTGCCCTGTAAGGAACTGCTATATTTTGTATGTCCGTTCTTTCTTTCTGATAGCAATAATTTAAGTGATTACCTTACCATGTTCCCCTTTTTGCCTGGCTACAAGGAAGCTCAGAACAAAACTTACTGCTAATCAGAGCAAGAACACTGATTCTTTATTGTTGACATATTACTTTTTCTGGGTTTTCTCTTTGATACTGACTTTCTCTCTCTTTTTTATTGTATATGATTGTAACTTGTTTCAAATCATGATCATGGAGTACAATTTTTTCAGTAAACTTTATCCAAGTCTTTGTCTTTTCTCAACTACCATGTTTAAAGTTCGAAGAGGTCTTAGCAGCTATCTATTCCTTGACAAAGTCACAGGAAATTTCCATCCATGTCCATTCATTGCCCCCTAATTTGTTCCAGCTGCTTGTTTTAGTTTTAGTTTTTGGAAGACACTGAATCATGAAGGTTCAGGGACAACATGGGAACTAGTGGTGTGATCATTACTATGAATCCCCCATAAATCTTGATAAAGGAAATAATCACCATTTCCATTGAATTATCCCCATAAAAGAAATTATATTCAGGCTTGCATAGGGCCCATGAAGATAACTTCTCTTGCACTGTTTTGAAAAATGGGCACTTCTCATCAAATAAGAGTTGTCAGTGAATTACAGCTATTGTTCTGGAGATCATATTCAAATCTAGTCAGTCCAAATCTGAGAACTCTATTGTGATGCAAATCAAAGGGAAAAAAATACTCTGCTTCACTAACCAATGCAATTTTGTATATCATTCAGATTGGTTACCACTTTAAATCTTTTCCAATAAAGAGATAGAAGGGTAAACCATGCGTGTATTAACTAGATCTGACGCTATTCATTTTTCTTCAACTGCAGGTAATTATCCTGTATAATTCTCCTCTGCATAAATTAAAACTGCATAAATTAACAATGATCTTGTTTTCCTACATTCAGTAATTAAGACAACATTGATCAACGGATAATTTACATGTGGGCATGGATCAGACAATAGTCCTCACAAAAGAAAAGGAATGATTTCTTTTTTCTCTCAAGTTTGTTTTTTCTCCATTTCGTTCTCCTTTTGTGAGGCTGTTCACATTGCTTAGGCATTGTGAGAGACAGTTGTTTGCAACGAGGAAAGAGGAGGCTTGCAGGGCATTATTTATTAGGATGCATTGCTTACTGCAGAAAAAGTGCCCATTTTATTTTCCAGTGATAGGGCACCTTTGCAGACACTGCTTACTTACCTGGAATAGTGAACCTTTCAGCTGGATAATGTGAGAAAGCTTCTCAGTGATTATAATAGAGTCTCAAAGAGTCTCATTAATACCTTGATATCAACTGAGAACCTCAGCCTGCATGGACAGTCTGTGTTATGAGTCATTAAACCAAAAGATCTGGCTGCCACAACCCAGCTAAGTTATGTGGGAGAACTCAGGCTTATTGAACACACTACTGACTGGCAGTTGCTGTAAGAGCTGTAGCTCTGAATCTGGAGTCTTTGTATTAACATCTACAGTCACAGTCCTGACTGATGCTAGATGGCTTAAGTTTAAAACTGAGCTCTGCCTCTTAATAATTCTGTGGGGCCTCAATTCTCCCATCTATAAAATGAAGATGATAAAAGTAATAGCCTCTGGTTACTGTGAGGATGCAGTGAATTAACACATGTGCCTGGCACATTAGAAATGCTATTAAATGCATTATTATTATAACATAAAGTTTTTATTTAGATTTGGTGTTTCATTAAATAAGAGGCTATATGTCATCAAGCAATATGAGATTCATATACACACATCTGTAATTCAGAATTTGCATTTATTTTTAAAAATTGCAATGACTTCAGACTCCCCATGTGCCCAAGAAGTCCTTCCCTCATACCTGCATTCAGGATCACATGATTTACCTAAAGGGAGATAACAGAGGGGAAGTAATTTTTGCCATATGTAGAATCCTATGTGCAGGGTTGGACCAGGTTTATTTTTCCCCAATTGGATTACAAAGGAATGAGACTAGTCCCCTAAGTGAAACACTACACATCCTTTCAATATTTTTTTTTCAGTACCTCTAGTTTGATAACTGTGTATTCACATTTATGAAAACACCTAGAGTTAATATAGCCCCCTAGCCTCTTCTTGCTTTGGCTATTTTCTTCCATCAGCGGGTAAAGAGCCATTTTTTGACAATCAGAGAGCCAAAGAAAAATTACATCTGGAAAATATCTTAATGTGAAGAAACACACACTGAGGATCTAAAAAAAAAATGACCCTTGAAAAAGAAATACCACGTGTCATTTCTATCCTATTTTAGGCTAAAACCATTAGGACAAAACTCAAAGGGCAAACTTTTTTTGGAATGTCATGGGAGCCAGAAAAGGGAACAATTCCTGACTTTCCTTATGTTATTGTAGGGGCAGGTTTCCATTTGAAAGCAAAGAATCCAACTGAGGGCATTAGTGAGGTAATAGGAGAAAATAGTCATATGTCAAGCCCCCAGTGAATTTTGGCTTCATATAGGCCATATTCTGGTGATTGAAGGGGCAGAAAAAATCACCCTCCTTTTCTCCAGCTTAACATTGTTTTTGCTGCAAAGGCTAGTCACATGGGAATCCTGGGGTAAAGAGACACTGATGGAGGAGTCAGAACACCTGAGCGCTAACCCAGCCTTTCATGCACACCAGCACTGCGATCTTGGACAAACCAGTGAACTCCTTTGTTTTGTTTCCTCATCTGTGAAATCAGGGGCATTGATGTTACATCCCAGGGTCGTTCTGTGGTTTAGATGGGACAATGGATGTGAAAGTTGTTGAAAACTGCAAAAATCCATAGAAATATAAGGTATGACCACTGGGACTGTATTATTATGTATTCTCAATGGGACATTGAACTTGAACTTCAGGAATGGCAAACTTTAGGTGTCAAGAAAGGAGGCATGTGCAGAAAAGAAGTGGTAGAAAGAGAAAAACCAGCAGTCTGCTGGGGGAAATAAGGGATTGCCAGCCATGGCCAATTTTGCTTTGGGTGCAGATCACTGCTGTTAGTCCAGTTACTCTTCTCTTTCTCTCTGTCTCTGAAGTAGGCCCTCAGTTTGAGGACACTCTCCAAAGTAAAGGCTTACAGCATCTATACTTGCTACATTGAGACAGCTCTACTTTAAAAAGTAATTTGGATTCCTGCTTATTCACAAGTTGGTTTAGCCAGTTTGAAACTCCTTCTCAATACTACTAATTCTACTTTCAAAAATCCTCTCCCTGGGCTGGCCCGGGCGCACTGGAGAGTACACCGGCGCGAGCGTTCGGATCCCATGTGGAGACCGGTTCCCGCTCACTGGTTGAGCGCGGTGCGGACGCAACACCGAGGGTTGCGATCCCGTTACCGGTCAGTAAAAAAAAAAGACAAAAAGGGGAAAAAAAAAAAAAATCCTCTCCCACCAAACAAACCAAAATGTGCGATGGTTTGCTTCTGATGTAAAATTTAAGGATGAGTTTCTTAGGCCAATATTCTACAGGGGGAGAAAGTGGGCTTTAGATTTGGCTGTTCTATAATTCACTGCTGTCATATTTACCTCACAGTGAAAAACTTGATAGGAATTTACAAGACTGTGCTCTTAATTGACCTTTTTCTGCATTTGACTGTATGGACCAATCTAGTATTTTATTGCTGTGTGACAAATCATTCCGAAATGTCGTAGCTTGAAACAACAGTAAGTCAGGCATTGGGAAGGGTTCTGCTGGAAAGTTCTGGCTCGCGGTCTCTCAGTAGTCAGGTGGTGGCTAGACATGGAACAGTGCAGACTGGAGTCGCTGGGAGCTGCCTAGGCATCTTTCTCCCTGCTAGTCTCAGGTCTCTCCATGCAGTCACCTAGCTTGGGCTTCCTCACAGCATGGCAGTCTCAGGACAGTCAGACAGTGTACATGGTGGCTGACAGCCTCAAGGACAGCCAACAAGATAGAAGGTGAATTATCTTTTTTGATCTAGCATTAGAAGTCACATTTTTATCGACTGAGAAAAGCACAATTTTGAGGAGAGGGGAACATAGACCCCCTTCTCTCCATTGGAGAAATATCAGAGTCACTTTGTGGGAAGATCATGTGCGGTGGGAGATATTGTTGAGGCCATCTTTGGAAAATATAGTCTGCCATATAGATGATATAGATGGACTGTAACTAGTTAAGCTGTAGAAAGTCTATACTTGTCCCTGATATAGGCACTTAGTAATCTCTCTTCAGTCTCCAGATAGTTACTTCTAATGTGGTAAAACAGGCAACTGTTCTGGTGCCTCCTCCTCTCCCCTCCCCCTTAATGACTTAATAACACTTGTTAAACTTCCTAAAAATCTCAGGCATTCACTTCTGTTCTACCACATGACACCATCCCTCAGAGAAGGGTAGTTAAGAGTACCCCGCATACACACCTGTGGCTCCCCAAGATCCTCATAACTTCCTGTGGCAGCTGCACTGGATATACTCGACTGGCCCTCACATCATTCCATCCCCCTTTAGGGTGCCTTCCTGTAGGGAGGTTGGGAAGCTAAAGACAACATTTCCAGAATCCCCTGCAGCTAAGATTCCACATGAGAAGTGGGGGCCTCCTTCAGATGCGCTTGCACAAGATCTGAAGGTAGAAATGTGGTGCATTAGTTTCCTGAGGCTGCTATAAAAAATTATCACAAATTTAGTGGTTTAAAACAACAGACATTCATTATCTTACAGTTCTGGAGGACAGCTGGACTAAAATCAAGGTGTTGGCGAGACCGTGTTCCCTTCTGGAGGCTCTAGGGGAAAATCTGTTTCCTTGTATTTTCCAGCTTCTAGGGCCTCCACATTCCTTCCCTGGTGGCTCCTTCCTCCATCCTCAAAGCCAGCAATGTCACATCTCTCTGACTCTGCTTCCACAGGCAGTCTCTCTGACCACAGCTAGGGAAGATTCTCTGCTTTTAAGGACGGATATAATTAAACTGGGTCCACCTGGGTAATCCGGGATACTGTCAAGTCCTTGACTTAATCATATCTGCGAAGTCCCTTTTGTCATGTAAGGTAACCTATTCACAGGTTCCAGGGATTAGGACACGGACACCTTTGGGGGGCTGTTATTTTGCCTACCATACTGTGTCCTGCTTCTATCATTACTGCTGGCAGCCACCTTCATGGAATGACTGGTTTTTCTGTGGTGGCTTCCTGGCTGGCTGTTTCCTGACCATGGCAGTGGCAGCCTCATTCTGAATTCAGTAGCTTCTCAAATCAGTAGGCAGCTTCTTTTTTTTTTTTTTATTTTTTTTAAAAGATGACCGGTAAGGGGATCTCAACCCTTGGCTTGGTGTTGTCAGCACCACGCTCAGCTAGTGAGCAAACCGGCCATCCCTATATAGGATCCGAACCCGTGGCCTTGGTATTATCAGCACCGCACTCTACCGAGTGAGCCACGGGCCGGCCTAGTAGGCAGCTTCTTGACTGTAGATCAGGGAGTGGCTCCATTAGCAGCCCAGTTTTACAATGTGCCCGAACCCGTGGCCTTGGTATTATCAGCACCGCACTCTACCGAGTGAGCCACGGGCCAGCCTAGTAGGCAGCTTCTTGACTGTAGATCAGAGAGTGGCTCCATTAGCAGCCCAGTTTTACAATGTGTCTTTCAAAGTCGTTCTGGAAAGCTCAACCTAGAGTGGGTTTCCCTGGCCTTCCTGACCCAACAATTCTGTAAGTAACTTTATTCCATGTCCTTTCTGCTGAGTAGATTCTGTTCTCTGCAACTGAACCCTGATGAATGCTGAACTCCCTGTGTGTGTCCATCATCCCAGCTTCACCTCTCTCTTTTCTAAGCTTCACTTATTTCTGAGGATGAAGCATACCAAGACAACACTAAATTACATTAGAACTTGGGAGGATACGATCATATCAAAGTGGTGAAAAGGCTACCAGTAACCTTACAGACTGAAAGAACAGCATTGCCATTCAAGAGTTGCCAGCTAGTAGTTATCCTGGCATCTCATGCAGGGTAAGTTAACCTTGAATCTCTGCATATCAACAGGGCACCTAGTATGGGTACACATTAATTGGAAAGTGAATGTCATAGTTAAGGCCAAAGCCAAGTCATTCCAGGACTTCATATGTAGCAAAAAGTGAGGAAATCAAATGCCATGCCAGGATGAACTTCTTGGGAATTGCATTAGCTCCAGGAAACTGTCACTTTGAATTTGTTCTTCCTATTACGAGGAGGAAAAAGGCATGTGCTCTTTGTGTTTGTCTGCACTGTTTTTGTATTTCTAAGGTACTCTCCCTGCCCCCTGCCCTTGCCTCGCTTCCAAGGGCTCTCCTGGAGGACAAGGAAAGAGATGAGCTTGAAGACAATGGAGTCATTGTTTCTTCAGTTCCTTCCTGAACACTTTGCTTGAGAAGGAAGAGATCATGTCTAGGGCTAGAGGTGAAGGCCAATAGCATTAAACCCAAAAGGTAAGAGGCGAACACAAGAAAGAGTTAAACAACATTGTTTTCTGTCCATAAGGCTGGTTTTTAGTATGGCCATTGGCTAACCTTGTTCTCATATCGTCATCATTATTAACAATGGTCTTATTTCACCGTTGTTCCTATCTGTTCCTTGTGAGGCATGCCTCCTCACTGTCCTGAACTTTCCTACCGTCAGTCTTGATCTTAATATTAGATTCACAGGCAGTTAGTTAATATTTAGTGATATGGCCATTGGCTAACCTTGTTCTCATATCGTCATCATTATTAACAATGGTCTTATTTCACAGTTGTTCCTATCTGTTCCTTGTGAGGCATGGCTCCTCACTGTCCTGAACTTTCCTACCGTCAGTCTTGATCTTAATATTAGATTCACAGGCAGTTAGTTAATATTTAGTGCCTACTATTGGCTAGGCAGCGTGGAAGACCTGAGGATATAGGAAAGGACAAAACAGATCCTCTGTGCTCTCAGGGAGCTCACAGTCTTCCTGGTCTTCTTATCTGGTTAGTCTTCCCTTTTCCCTTCCATTTATCCATAATCTTGCAATAGGCACAGGAATGAAATCTTCACTGACCACTCCAATCACAGGCTTCTCCTTTCTCTGACCTCCCATAGCCCTTTATTTTAGGTGACCATGTGACTTATTGTCTGACCCTGAACACTACTGAGTAAAAGAGGGTGCTACTGATAATTGCGCTGTAACAGCAGGTGCATACGGAGCAAACCACGAGTGTGGTCACCTACAGCATACTGTCCAATACAGTTGGTTCCTCTGCTTCTCTACCAGACTGCACTCCCTGGAAGGCGTAATCCATATCTTACACTTTTATATTGAGTGAGAAATCTAACTTTGGCCAGATCCCAGAAGAACTGCTCAGTAAACACACGCTTAACTTGAAAAAGGTGGTATTCCCCTCCATTACACAACACTGTCGACTTGGAGTTAAAATCTGCCTCGGAATTAAAAATGATTGTTAATCCGTTAATTATATTTTTGAATTTTAAACAGTGTGAAAAATACTTCCTTTGTTTAAGACTCCTTTCTTCTTGGTCTGGCAGAGAGCTCATTTTGATCTTATGGAACACAGCGTAGTAATATTGCACCTCATTTGCTTTCTCTGTTGAAAAAATCTAATTTCCTTTTTAATGAGTGTAATGAACGTGTGAAAACATTCATCTCCTCCACACAGCCCTCATCAGTGTCATGTAAACAATGCACAATAAAATAAATTAGAGCAGCTTCTTTTCTTAATTGTGTTCTGGGTTTCCTTTGAGAGAGGGCAACCCAGCACGGGGCCATGTGTAATTGATCTTTTCTAGATAGCCTGCCACACTCAGAAAAATAGCTCTTATATTTAGATTTTTAGGAAACATTTCCAGCCTTAGTGAGATGAGCTTACTATAATTTAAAAACCAAAACCAAACCAAGTACAAAAACCTGGATCATTAACCCAGAGAGGAAGTTGGTGGCCTCAGAGAAAAGATGCAGAAGAGGAGAGAAGACATCTGGGTGTTTCAGTATCAATGCATTCAAGACACATGATATATTGAGTGATTTTATTCAGTTGAATCAACTTGAAGGCTCCCATGTGCATCACGGTGAGGTTTTCGTTTTCAGGAGGAAAATGTTGTTTTGAGAAACTGCCTATAAGGATATGATTTCAAAAGTGAAGAGAAATGAAGCCAAAAGAAGGGCTCCTTCTAGATGAAAAGGCACATATTCAGAACCATTTTCCTTTTCTGAACAGATCTTTCTAATAACCACATTGTAGGATGTTTACATGTCAAGTGCTTATGACACCATCCCACACCTAGGTTTGCCTTTGGGGAACCAATTATGTGCCACTGGGCTATCGTACTTCGTCTCCCTGCCCCCATCCCCAATTGCCTTGCTTCATTGTCTGTTTTCAGCTGGTATTCTTTTCTGGTTGAATGGCCACAAACACAAGCTGTCTATCTCCCCCAGCTCATGGAGCTCAGCTTGGCAGATGAAAATAACCCTGGTAAAGGAGCTGTTCACAAGCATGAGGCCCTGCTCACAGCCACCAGTGCAGAGGAAGCCCAAGTGGGAAGTCAAATCTACCATTGCCCCGAGGAGCAACCATTGTATAAATAAAATGAACTTTCTCTTCTACCACCACTTCCTCCCAAGAAAAGCAAGAAACTGGTTTTAGACTTCTGACTTCTTTTCAGAATAAAAACAAGACAGCTTTTTATTTTTTTTTCCAACCCATTCAATGCAACGAACAATAAAATATAACCCTGGTCTGCAAACTCTTCAACTCAAGGGACTGCTGTTTGCACCATCTGACCATTTAATACGAAATCTGAAAGCTGTGCTGCTCACCCTCCATAGCTGCCTTTGTCTGTGTTTGAGTCTCTTAACAGAGGCGTGAACCAAAACTCTGTGAATTAACCAAAAATGTAATATTTAGAAGCCAGCATGTGGTTGGTATCACAGCTGGGCTGTGGGGATTTTTATCATAGTAGGGATATTTCCATTTCAGTGACCTCAGACGTAGGATAGGACAACTGACAGTCATCTGCAGGGTCTCAAGTCTTCAATACTAAAGAGTAGAGTTTTTATGTAAGTTTCACTACCAAGATTTATAGATATAAATATCTCCTCCCCAGCCCCCTTGACTTCTCCAGGTCACCCTTGAAATGGGATGGATCCTTTCTCTGCTGGAAATAACCTTACTTTGCAGTTAATGAAAGGAAGGAGAGCCATTTCTGGAATTTGTATTCGGGTAATCAGAATTCTATGCAAGTCTCTAGTGCATGCTTTCAGTTTCCCCCACTCTATAGCTTGCTATTTCTTTATATATATACTGAGGATAAAATATTCAAAGCAAAATCTCACATTAAAGTGTCAGAGGAAGAGTGTCATACAGTGTCAGGGGGAAGCAACACCAATGGGGGGGGGTGTCTTTTGAAAAAGCAACAAATACAGTATGTCTTTACTAAATAGATTCTCCAGTGTTCAGGTTTTCAGATGTTCGGATGCAGTAAATTTTTGGACAGGCAAACGCATTCCCTTCCTGGGGAAAAGGCCCGATTTGGCAGTGTCTGAGCTGAAGGGGTAGCTGAGCACAGGAGGCTCATCCTGGGGACAGGGCTGGGGGAGGGGTCGGGTAGAGAAGGGGAGAGGCCCTTTCCTCAAGCTGCTGTTACCCTAAGCAGACACACCCCTGCAATTTGTTCCTGCAAAAGGAGGCTAGCTACTGGCTGCTTCCTAATTAACCACTGGAGAATAGCCGTGAGGCTGCTGCTTCTTGGAGAGTTCACGGTTGACATCCCCTGCTTGTGACAGCAGCTAAAATACAGTTTGATGGAGGGAGACGGCGTGAGTGGGCAAACTCAGAGGCTGGTCCAAAAAAGCTGGAGGAGCAAGAGGAAGAGGGGAAGTAAGAAGTAACAGTAGGAATACGGGGGTCGGGTGGAAAGGAATACAGTTTGATGGAGGGAGACGGCGTGAGTGGGCAAACTCAGAGGCTGGTCCAAAAAAGCAGGAGGAGCAAGAGGAAGAGGGGAAGTAAGAAGTAACAGTAGGAATACGGGGGTCGGGTGGAAAGCAGGAGGGAACATTCTTAGAGCTAGACAAACCTGATAGAAAACAAAAAGGAAGAAATGATCG